>NC_134077.1:70924501-71182001 GCF_965140245.1 Athene noctua | reverse complement strand
TTACATTTGTTATGTGCCTTCAGCCAAGAACCAGAAGGCCAGTACGATTTTCCTATTGCATTACCTGAATGAAATGGGGTTCTTGAATTTTACTAACTAGAAGACCAGGAGAAGACAGTGGATAAACTGGGCTCTATGCATACATTATATTCTGAAAACTGACCCAAGAGCAGTGATTTGCCTTCTACTATTTTCCTCCCATAAAGTGGTATGTGTATGCATGTAGGTGTTACTGCCAGAGGTTTGGTTGCTAAAGCAAGGGCAGTACCTTGCACATGGTCTGACAGGTCAGGGGATACAGCAGGCAGAGCAGGGGCTCTTTTTTTCGCGCGAAACCCCAAGCTATGCTTTTCACTACCACTGACATGGCATGGGAAAGATGCAACACCTGCACTCACACCTAACAGCCTCTCTGTATCTCCAACATTCATTTCATGTCATCTGTGAGAGAAGAGGTGCTTCTTTTACAGCAGCCTATATAAGCAGTCTTCATTGAAATCAGTTGCAAGTTGCACTTGGTTTTGGGCCACTCAAGATTCAGGAAGAATAAAAATTACTTCAAAATGTTTCTGTCATCTAGCTGTGCTTCCCAAGATGTTTTCCTCAGTTGTCCTAAGTCAGAAGCAAACTACCCAGGCATAACCTTGTGGCAAGAGGGACTGACTCTGTACAAGACAGAAACACTGCCCAAATCTAACTGCCAGACATTCTTCAATATCAGCAGGGTTCAATAAAAACAAGGAGACCCTAGGCTGCAAGTCAGCAACTCACTGGGCTTACAAATCAGTTCACAGTGGTAGAAAATATGTTCTTTACTATCAGATAGCTTCTTCTATTGCTCTCATAGTCATAACATTTAAGTGCCTTACCACAGCGCATTAAATAGTGTGACTCAGAACTATCATCTGGCTCATTTTCCAGCTCAGCCTGTCCCCATAGAGGGAATTTGATGTACAGCAGAGTGTATTGTTTTACTAGGGTAAATACTATTTTTTCACATGTTGTTTTGTATACATTAGCAAAGAAAATCCTGAAGCTGCATGCCTTGCATTGAAGCAGAGCAGGGGATGCTTGTGATATTCGTCCCCACCTGTGGAACCTTATCCCATAGGCACAGGTCAGCTCCCAGGATGGCAGAGACAAGCTTGCCTTTTTTGATTACAAAAATAACTGGACAAATATAGGCAAAGACACCAAGTCTAGAAACTTACTATTCTTGATTAACGAATCAGATAGCAGAGAGTTCTTAGGCATTCATGTTACTATTTGTAAAACCAAGTAAGAGGCTGTTTGCTTCCTAGGAAGTGCTGCTGTAATGCTGTCAGTCTTTGGCTGATCTTCCAGAATTTTCTGTGTAGGTTTGACATTTCTGGAGGTAAATCTTTAAGAGAAATGCCCACTTGTTAAACACTCCCTCCCTGCTGCTCCTCATGTGTGTATCACTGATCAGGCAGCTGCAGAGACATCTGCTGGTTGTTACACATTTTAAGTATTGATTAATTATAAGGAAGACAGAAAATTCCTCAAATTCTTTCATATCTCTATTTCCTGAAATTTGTTGAAATCAGATTTGGTTGATTGATGCAAGGGAGGAGTACAGAACTGAACTAGTCTGTTTCTATGATAAGATTTAGTAAGTCTTCTGAGTTGCAGGAAACTTAGTTTGAGCTATAGCTCTGATTTCAGTGACTGAGCTCTCGACATTAGTAATAGCAGAGTTGTGTTTGTTTAGAAGTTTATGATGACTCCTACATCCTATGTGACATTTCCTAACATCTTAAGTATGTCTCAAATAGTCTTTCTTCTTCTGCACTGCAAGTGCAAATTCTTCAAAGTAAAGAATACCCTTTATCTATTGGTGCACTGTTTGGAAAAGCCACATTGCCATAAAGGTAGACACTACCTTCTAATTCAATAGTTTATACGGTTTGCGGTTCTGTATGTTTGTGTTTTGGAAGATACACTTCCAGTTCTTTCAATATGACACTATTCCCCCTGCCCTGTCCTGTCCCCACAATGACACATTGTTTAAAACAATTCCACCTTAAAAGGTTGACTCCACAGTTATCAGCTAATTTACACCATTCTTGTAATTCAAGGCACTGAAACACCAGTTTGATAATCCAGCAACATGCAGTCTAATCTGGGTTTTCAAAGCAGGTGAATTTGACTGTAAATCAGTTCTGCACACAGGTTTGTCTCTTCTGTTCTTAATTACCTGTGCAAATCTTCATTTGCTTATCATTGACAAATACATTGTATGGGCTATTTGCATTCCCAGAAGGCACATTTCCATATTGAACACTTCTCTAGAATGAAAATGTCTCAGTCACTAATTCAAATGTGACACACAAAATAGTTAATATTCTCTTAGTCAGCGTTACCTGAATTTTCAGACCATAGCTCTAAAAAACCAGATGTGGCTGTAAGCCGACTTAAAAATCCAACTGCTTACTAAGGATGAAGGATAATTAATTTGTTTTCACTTGAGTTTGCCTTGTAAATTGTTACTGTGTTTTGTAATTTTTTCCAGTTCCAGAAATCTCTAAGATCCTGATATGCACATTAGCCACTGATTCTATCCTCACAAGGAGGAGATGATAGGACGTTTCCTTATGTACGTTTCCATGGTTGGGAAAGGACACACAACAAGCACATAAGTGCTCAATAGGGCTTTAAAAGTTTTATAGCCTCTGTCACATTTCATGGAAAGCTGGTAAATAAAAGACTGGATTTCAGTGCTATAACTCCTCCGCATATGGAAATGCTCCACCAGTGGTGGGGGTACACCTGTGGCTGCAGGGAGGCACAAGGAAGGCATGGTAGACACAGTCCGGCTGCCTGAGCCATGCACAGACCTGCTCTTCCCCTTCACAATGTGTTGCACAGTGAGGAACCTGGTTGGCATGTGGGTTTGGTGTTGCAATAATACTTCTCAGAGGTACGGTCTCTGGAAAATATTCAAGGGACTGAATGTGAGGGCAAATTGTTGAAGGCTGTTGACATGTCACAAAATCATAGATAGAAGAGAAAGAAAAAAGGAAATGTCAAGATTTCCTAGGAGTAAGGTATATGAAGGAATTTGTGATGGGATTTTCATTTAGTTCACGTTAAACTGAAGAAGACAATATAAGCACAGGATCTCCTAACAGTTCTACACAGTACCAGACCATTGCCCAGGTGACCTGCCCAGGAGATGGGCTATTTCTTTCAGGTAAAACCAATAGATTTATCTTTTTCCCTGTCCCACTTTTTGTGTAAATATATCCTCTTCATGACTGCAGGAATGTGGTCTTCCCATGTCTGCCATTGTGGCTGACACTTCTGTAACTTTTATGGTGGGTGGTAGACCAACTGTCCCAGAGCAGACTGAAGCAGAAGTTAATAGCCATGCTGTGGGAGCTCATGCACCTGAGTCGTGAGAGCAGACTCCTATGATGGAATGTTTTCTCAAGGGCTGTTCAGACCAGGAGTTTGATTTAGATGCTCACCATGTTAGACACAAAATAGTGTTTTGGGAGATGTGTGCTGAGGCATTGTATGGGAAGTCCCATCACTGCTTATAGAGAGGAGGAATTACCATTTTCCCCAGCTAGAAACAGAAATGGCTATTTTAGGGTAGGTGTTCAATGACTTGCTGTCACAAAGACTCTCCCACCATCAGTGGACCCCTCAGGTGGAAAACTTTTAGTGTGACAAATATGCAAGGGAAAGGTTGAGGACAGCTGTGGATTTTAGAGCAGTAACCCCAACACAACTGCACAGATGGAAGTAGTCACAGTGAGGTGGAGACTAGTTATTGCTGTGCACAGAAGTTTAATCATGGGAAAGATGTAAGGCTTGACAGCAGGTGAAGAGACTTGAGGAAGGACCACTTCCTTCATTTTCATGTTGGGATGTCCTTTCTCAAAGCATTTCCCAGCTGCTTCAATTCACAAGGAATGAAATGGTCATTTTCAACCACAGCCCTTTTCCTGAAGTTCTTCACGGGAGAAAAATTTCAGTGATGACTAAAACTGGAGTCCTGACTGATCTGGGAAAAGGAGGAAAATGAGGATGAGAGGAGAGTTGTTTCATGACTTGAATCAAATAGCAGGTCTCTGAAGCATCTGCCTCACTCCTTTTCCCTTGAACTCACACGGCCTGACCAAGCCTTGTTGTCCATTCAAGAATGTAAATCTGTCAGCATGATCATTGTGTTTTCTTGAGAGAAGTGTTTGGTTTAAACCTGGCACCTGCATGCTGGTAAATCTTTCTCTTCTTTAAAGAGACTGTTTTGTTTTGTTTTGTTTTGAGCAGGTTTGGGGCATCTTTAATCATCAAATCTTAAATGTGTGGTTCAAGACGTTATTACAAGCACTTTAAATACTGACAGTTGAGGAGTAAAATCTGTAAGTGGATTGTTTGCCAGTACAACATAAACCACAAATGCTAGGGGAATCATGGGGCTACTGCTTTGTTGGTATGTGTAAGAAAAAGAGGGTTTATTTTCAACATCTGTTCTCTGTTTACTGTGATGTCCTTCAGCTAATGCATGTTTCTGCTGCTTGTGGAAAACAGAACAAGATCTAATTTTTTTTTTTTTTTTTACATTCCTTTCAAGTATGGCTCTATCTAATTCATTTCGTTTCAGGAACTGAAATCAACAGCCTGTCTCCAGCAGGAATTTATATGAGAATACATGACTCTGAGCATTTGTTAAGGTTAGCTAAGGTGAAGTGAAGACTTCCTATCCTGGCTTGAGGGATGGGCTGTACTTGCAGTGCCTACAATCTTGCAGCTGATCTAAAATTCACCAGGGCTTAACCCTGTTCCTGCCTGCTGCAGCCAACTCCAGTTCAATACACTCGTAGGACTGGTGCACTGGCTGGTATGGGAGGTGCAGCCCACTGTCTCAGTCAGGTCTCATAAAGAGTACCTCTCCTGGTTCATTGTTTTTGGAGCCTGCAAATACCAGGTGAGGTCAAGGTAGAGGTAAAGACACACTTGGAAACAGCAGGCTGTGTGACTGATGGGCAAGTGGTTGACTTGTACTTTTAAGCTTTGCTTGTGGCTGCAGTGCTCTGGAGTCTGTTCACAGGGCTTATGACCAGTGCAGGGATTCAAGCAGAACTTGATGCATAGGCCTGTCCTCTTCAGAAAGGTGAATGTTGCTTGGTGGGAGAGTTTATGTTTTAAGCTGTTCTGCTCTGTTATCACACAGACACCATGGGTTTTGCTCACAATGAAGATTCAGTATTGTATCTTGAAGAAGCAAGTCACTGAGTCTGAAACTGCAACAGCAGTGGGGATAAATGCTGGCTAATTGCAGCATTTGTAAATGCTCTAGAAACAATGTTGCATGCAAAATTAAGCACAGGAAGATTTATGCATCCAGAATTCCACTTGTTTAACAAGGGTGCAGTGAAAATCCAAGACACTGCAGTTAGGATTGTATGACCGGTTATGATACAAATGGAGCAAACTTCAGCAGAGGGACTGAGAGCAATTTCGTTCCCTGAAGCTGAACAATGGATCAGTGGAAATGTAACAGGCCTGTTGTGGCCAGGAAATGAGGGCTGCAGAGGAAACTTCTTCTGTGGATGTGATTTACAAACCCTTTTCAAATTCTTAGAGCAGAACAAAACTTATTCTCTCCTGTTGTTATGGGAGAAAATAAATTCCCTGAGCTAGATCCTAAAGTCCTTTTTGTTTACTGTTTGGAACCTGCCTGAGGAAAGGCTAAGTAAAAGAAGGGGTATTATGACTGTAGGATTTTACCCAAGTTTCAATAAAGCAATGTTGAGGATCATCATAACTATCTGAAAAAATTCTTGCCTATCTTGGTCTAGGACAGGCAGCTAAACGAATGGCACTGGCATCAGAATTTATGTCCTCTTTCCAAGGTCCTCAGGGAACACTTACATGGGCTCTTACACATTTCCTGAAAAAGTGCATTCCTGGGCTGCTGACTGATGGCTCCAGAAAGATATCAGTGTCTCCTCAAAACTTGCCTGACTCAGGCTGCCCACCTGAATTAGGTTGCTATCGCCTCCTCTGCCTGTGGTGCTGTGCTTCTGCAGGCTGACCTGCTGGTGTAGCCTCAGAGGGCATATCCATGCTTGTTCTCTGCTAGCCCTACCCAGCTTCTCCTGTTTTATGGTGGGTTGGCTCTTTGGAAAGGGCAGTTAAGCAAGGCAGTATTTCTGTGAAATAACACTGCTCTAAAGATACCGTATTTTACTATTGCTTCAAGACACATTTTCAATATTGTCCTTGGTGCACACAGTTCTACCACCATGCCTCAAGGAATCTCTGTCCTATTGTAGTGCAAGGCTGTGTGTTACAGATGCTCTCAGTTAAACAGCCAACCACCAAAAATAATAAAAAGTTATTATTAACACAGGTAACTAGCTGTCCGTAAATTACAGGTTTGAATGTCTGTGAGAGGAGAACAGAACAGCTTTCTAGGGTTTAACGGCAACCCGCTCCCTGGGGTCTAACAACAACCCCAAACGCCTTACAAAGCCCTGCTACCTAGGGTTTAACGACAACCCAAACCACTTTATCACTCACCTGACCATGAGGGCTCTCAACCTGAGGACCTGCTCAGGGCAGCATCCGGACCCAAGGCCCCTTGAGGAGCTTCCTTGGGCAGTGTCCCGACCCAAGGGGAGAGTCCTTGACCGCAGCTGCTGCTCCAGGGGACGAGCTCCAAATGCCTCCCCCAGGGGACTCCAGTGATCCCCGGGCCGAATCTGACCTGTAGGCAGCAGCGGCTGCCATTGGCCAAAGGCCCCAACTGCCGCCAGGCCCTGAGAGCAAAGGCAGCCCCGAGCTGCTGCACTGCAGCAGCCAAGAAGCTCTGCTCTCACTGGGCGGGTGCACCTGCCATGCCACACTGTGCAGACGTGTAGTATGCTGAATACAGTTCCTTAAGGCTAACTTACTAGCAGGGTTACTGGAGTCCTCAGTTTTCTGCAGTTAAAGAAATGCAAAAGCTTGTGCAGTTTTGTTGTGGGCTTTTTGGCTCCGCTTCTGCAATAGATGTGTAATTGAATTGTATTTCTGGTGTGTTGGATAACTACAGCTCTCCGTCACAAAGATTTCTTAAGGTTTTCTAAGTACCTGAGAGAGACATCCTAGATAATCTTTCCACAGGTAGTTCTTAAATCAGGTCTGCAGATATAGTTTTTTAAGTCCTGTGTCATCGCAGAGTACTGGAGTTTATGATAGGCAGAGACTAAAGAGACAGGAGCAAGCTATTACCTTGTCTTTGTTAGGATATTTTCAAACAGCTAGGATTCTGGCTTTTTAAAAGCTGCCATTTTTTGTTCTTCTTAGAACTGACCTTTCAGCCCTCAGTAAGGAATATGGAGATGGTCCTTATTCTTGCCTTGGGCAGCGCTGCCTCCCTCAGTGGCTGGGTCCTGCTGAAGTGAACGCTGGGCTCCAGCTCTATATCCCTTAATTCTCCCTTGTTCCCACACAGAGTGTTACAGAAGGAACACAGCTGCCTTGTGAAGTGCTATTATTACAACACTGCAGTCAACAAGGTACTCTGAAGCTGGACAAAAGCAGATGCCTCTGGATTCCCATTGTTCCTCCAGCCTTGTGCTTTGCCCAACAGGTTAATTCATGATTTTGCACTGTTTCTTGACAAAATGTACTAAACACCTTAATAAGGAGCAGCCAGGTCATCTCTTTTTGAGGGGTTTTTATTCCTACTGTTGTAGTGGCAGCATGGTTATCAAAGTGAAGTTTTTGCTGCTGTCTCCGACACTTTGTGCACTGCAGCATCGTTACAATGTGGTCTGTATTTTAGGGTAAGAGATGCTTACATAGCATCAGCTTCAGGGGGAAGCAGGGAAAGGACAATATCATGTTCAAAATTAGGTTTTCTTGTACAACACAAGGGAAAACACCATTAAAAAAATAACGAGCACAGCTGGTGCTAAACCACTCTGGTGTGCATCTTTCTCTCTTTCTTGTGGAAACTGATCTTAGTGAGCTGCACTGCAGTTACACTCTACACTGCTATGTCCTTCTCCTTGTGCAGATGTGCTTGTACGTTGGGCCCTCACTGCTGCCATGCAGAACAGAGGCAGAGCTGACCTCTTCTCTTCTGTCTTGCTGCAGCACTTTGCCTTTCCTTGTTATTGAGATTTTTGCCCTCTTCCTTTTCCTTCTTTTCATGCTTCCAACACTGCACCCTGTTTCAGGATCTCCTGGTTTCAGTTTCCTCAGCTGATTGTTCCTTTTAATATTATCCTCTCTGCAGAAAGGGTTGAATTCTGTTCATCTTGTGTTCAAGACTGTTACCATTCTTTCTTGTCTCGAGAACCACATCTTCTTTCTCTGTTCATCCTTCCTCCTTTATTGTCTTTCAGCATCTTTCATTGAAGAGGAGTGTCTCTGGCCTCCTCTCTATTTCTCAGTCCCACTACTCATTTTCTTCCTGGCATCAGGTTTAAAACATAGCTACTGAAGCAAGTGCTTTGTTGGTTTAAAATCTAGCCATCTATGCAGAGACATCCAACAAACAAATAAAATAATCAAAATAATTTTGTGCCACAATGGAACCTGGGTTTTTTTCCAAAGGTGGAAAATATGCGGAGCCTATGCCACAGGCTGAGCCCAGAGATATGGAAGGCAATCAGGTCCTTAAGGACATAAACCTTTGAGCCAATCTGTTTGTAGGTTTTGATTTCTGGGCTTTTTTTTTTTTTTTTAATTGTCTGCAGGTGTTTTATCCTTATTCTTAAGTGGTAAAGAAATGTTTAAAATCTATCTTTATAGGGAGACAAAAATGCTGATAGATGACCTCTACCCTAGCTCTCAAAAGTAAAGTAGCAATAGTGGAACAAGATTATTTTTTAATCCAATCTTTCTGCTGCATTTATAAATCAGAGCAATATTTCTGTTTCTGAAGCTAGAGAAAGGCATTCCAGGATTGTTTTCTTCTCTGCTTTATCACACACCAGTGCTGAACAAATTGTAATGAGCAAACTAGCCAGTGAAAGCAGTCTTTTTTTCAGTTTGCAAATGATGTATGCACTGGCTTACATTCTGACAGATTGTTTTGTGCGTAAGATTTTGAAATATACTTTGTAGACATATATAAGTTCATGATTTGCCCATAAACAGTTTGCTTCAATTGTTTGTAGGTTGATTATCCCTTGCTAGTGGTTCATCATCAAGAAGTGCAGACAATTTGTTTTCTTACTCAGAAAGCAGGAAATAATAGCAAACCATGCACAGCACTGCTTAAATATCCAGGTACTCATGAATACAGCTATGAAGGGCAACTTCCAAAAAAACATAAGCTGTGTAGGAAAGTGAATATGGCAGAATCATTGGGTAACTCAAGATTTAAGAAAATGCTCATGAATAATTATGCCTTCTTTTCCTTTCCACCCTATGCACACACATATAGTGTACATGATGCTATCTTTCCTCTGATCTGCTGCGCATCTCTGCTGGACCTCCCTGGTTTATTATAAAGTAACCCCTGCAAGATGGTGTTCTTGGATGGAGCACAGAAACAGACCTCTTTATTTAATAAAAACAATGTGAAGGAGTCATTTATTGGATTGATATGTTGTTGGTTCTGCTGCTTGAATGGCAGATTTACAGGCCTTTTCTGTGTACATATTTATGGCTGAGATGGGGGAAGAAACTGAATCATAAACATCTTGGTGACTTTGAATAAAATCTGAAGATTTGCTGAGGTCATTCTAGCAGCTTGTGTTCACAGAGGGCAACAGAAGGTGTTCAGCAGAGGACAAATACTTGCCTCGGCCAGCTACTAGAAATCTGCTCAGTTTGTGTTATTAACTATTATTTGTTTCTATGGATGAGGCACAGAAAATCACTGCTCTTTCCAGTAATGTACTTTGCCTGCAATTTACTCTTCCCAGAAAGATCCTTGTGATTATGATATTGAAAAAATGTGGTGGCCAAAGTGTAATTGAGACCTCATCCCACTACCCAGCAAAAAATGTTATTTCTTATAATTGTCTTAATTTGAGTGACATAAAAATGCATACAGTAAGTTGCTTACACACTTGAAATACTAGTGTAGGAGGTGGGATTAGGACAGGATTGAAAGGAAGCCCATCAAAGTCAGAAGATGCTCTATACCTCAGGTTCATGTGTGTCTTCTTGGGGCACCCTCCTCACTCACCAAAATGTGTCTCCTGAGAGACCCCTAACTGCACAAAAAGCAGAGCACAGACCTTTCTTCCAGCAGGCTGAATGAGGGTATTGGGGAGAAGGCTAAGGATTTTGATGCAGCATTGGCCCTGCATGAAATGTAGCTTAGAAAATGTTTTAAAATCTATAGGTAGCGAGTACATCTAACTGTAGAAAACTAGGTATTTTGCCAGCAAACATAAACACCTCCAGATATTCCTCTATGTTTCTATGACGAAAATGACAAAGTTCAGGGCTACACATTACACTTGAACCCTCAAAGCCTTCATAGCAGAATTCTTTATCATCTTATGACAGCAAATGTTATCACCAGAGGAAAAAAAAATAATTAAAGATTATAAGAATGTTCATTTTTGCTTAAATTTTTAAAATTTTGATGCCCCCACATACACATATCTCAACTAGTTTTAGTAAGTGCATTAGCACAAATACACAAATACAAATACTGTGATGTATGCCCATTTTATACACTAAGGAGCCTTCTCTGCAAACACAGGTCAGAAAGATGCTTTGGGTAACTTTAGAAATTACTTGAGGTTGTATTTATTTATTCAGAAGTCAGGTAGAGTATGCTCATTTTGTATTTACTGTCTGGCCAATGTTCTCCTTTAGCCCTTCTTATTCCTAATGTAAGGATTATAATTTCTATATGTTCAATAGCTTCACTTTCTCATAGCTCCACTACAATACTGATAACTTACTCAATTTCTGCAGAACAACAAAATTTGATATATAAAGTCCATTCCTGCAGAACCTAATCTTCTACTTGTTTTTGTTTGAAGGTTCTTTGTCCCACCACTTCCCACACTTATACTGACATAGGAGAGCAAATACATCTTTCAAATACAGGGGTTTTTTGTGTCTATAATGAAAGTCTATTTCTACCCTTGTTGCATTCCTCTCTGATGTTGCAAAATTAACCTTTTCATGCTACTTCACCAGTGCATGGCAGCCGTGTGTCCCCATCACATCATATCACAAGGGTAAGACACAGACCACAAGCCAAAAAGTTTCCACAGAGATGGTATCTTAAGGTTCCCACACCTTAAGATTTTAAAATCCAGTAACTGTGCAGTTTTGACTGCTAGTACACTAACTAATGAAACGTGATTTGTGAAGCTTGCATCCTCTCTTGGTGGCTGAGATGATACATATGAACTGCCACTTCAGCCAACCTGTACTTTCAGATTGGAATGTCTTTGCAATAGCCCTGCTTTGAGAAGGGTCTGACTTCCAAAGGTACCTTTCAGTCTAGAATTTGCATAGCAGTCCAAGGGAAGTACCAAGTTCTTGTAATATGCAGGATTATGGCACAACACTACTCTTCTCCCACCTGCATGTCCTCACAGTACCCTAAACTGACATCGCTACCCTAAAACCAGCAGCAGTAGGGAGTTTTAACGATGTAACTCAAGTGCCCTCTGTTCACTCTAGGAAAGAAATAATTTACATAATTCAGTCTTTCCAAGCAGCACCCCATGCTGTGGGGGAAGCAAAAAAACCCCAAAACCTATAGCTTATTCATCAGCAATGGCATCTATGGCCTCCCTGAAACCAGTATATCATTAATGGACAGACATGTCAAGATTTGCAGGAGCTGCCTGTTGCATGTGATATGTAACCTGCATTTGCCACAATGGCTTTGAGTAAGACTGTTCAGCAGCTGTTTGTGACAGTCATGTAAGAGAAGAGAAAGCAACAAGAGAATTTTCCCCATTGTTCCTGCCTCAAATCCCTAAATGTCTAAAACCAGGAAGTGTCAACCTGAGTTGCTATCAGAGCCCTGGAGATCTGAGTTTGCCTGCTGGAGACATAATTAGTTTTCCTCCAGGCAGAATGTATCACTCACACTTTCCAGTACAAGTGTTTTTTTAAATCTCTTTTAAAGGGAAAAATATACCAATTAGCTCAGTTTGTAGTTTGCCATAATCCATGAGTGGAGACAGTTCAATGCCTATAAAAGCTGATTTGTTACATAAAAAACTGGGTGCCGGACTCAGGATGACATATCAAGGTTCTTGGGCTCTATCCACAGGTCTGCTACTGTGCCCCACGAAACATCTCTTGTCCCTAACTCTGACACAGAAATAATCCTAGTACTGGCCCTTGAGGTGTTGTCAAGGCTTGAGGAGTGAATCTCTATAGAAGTGCATCTCTTGACTGTAAAGCTTGATGTGCTCATCATACCAGGTTCCTGAAAGCTGAAAGGTGGTGCAGCAACCACAGCAAGAAACAGAAGTGCACCATTACTACATCATATGTCCAGCAGGATTGCCTCCAAGACTAGACAGGTGCTGACACTACCATCAATGTGTGTGTCCTGAGCTAAAGCTAGAGCCTACCACTCCCACACCACACCAGCTGCATCCTGGCATGTCGTGATGATCATAGTGTGCTGCCGCACCAGGCGTAGGGGTTGAGTCTCACTCTGGATTTGTGCCCATGGGGCTCCCAATCCCCACCGCAAGTACAACTGACGCAACATAAGGATGTCTGAGGGATAGATATGCTGTTTCCCCCTTTGCTTTTGTAGAGTCTGACCTGTCTTACTGGATGCTGGCTTGGTGTCCAGTCTTTCAGATCTATGGAAAACATGAGGTTTCCTGGCATCAACCCTGCAAGACTCCTGCTCCTCTTCAGGACATTCCTGAGAATCTGAAGTTTTGCCAGGCAATTTGATCTGAAGATAACTGAAGTGACACTTCATCATTCTCAGACTCCATAAAAGCCTGAAAACAGGCAAGTACTCAGACATTCTCATTCTGGTATTTCTTGACCCAGAGCATGTGGAAACTCTCCCTCATCCTGCCTTTCTCTTTTCTCCAACACATACAGAACAGCTGCCAGACTCACAAACCTGGAACTCCTTAATGTAAACTTCTCCCATGAGGACCTATTTGCACAGAAACCCACTGTGCAAATGCATGTACTTCCATTGCTACTTCTGTAATGTTTGTCTCCTTTCAGAAAAAAAAAAAAAAAAAAAAAGAAGAGGAAGAAAAGAGGACCACTGGGCGAGCTGTTTAGGCTGTTTAGGCCATAGCCTTCATCTAGAATACAGGAGCCATGTTCAATTCCTCTGTCTATTGAAATGGACTTGAAAGAGGTTGGTATGGAGAGTGTAGGTGCATGCTCTAGATAAAGATTGCCCTTTGACAGCAGATCTCACCCCTGAGATAGTGTAGATGGAAAAAAGTGTGAAAAAAAATCATGGACTTCTGACTTAATGTCAAGGAAAACTAAATGAGGGGGTCATGGGCAGCTGATTAAAACTGATGAACAAAGCTGTATCTGATATTTACGTCCATAACTATTTTGAAGGGTGCCATCAGAAGAGGTGGTGTTAGTCTGTGGTCTATTCAGCAGAACTGCTTCACCTCAGCTACTGCCCATTTGCAGCAGCAGATCCAGATATGCTATGGGAACAGCCTATGCCACGTCTGCTGCAAACCACTAACCCAGAGCACCCAGGGGCAATTGCAGAAAGACAGAATGAGAAAGGCACTGTGTTAAAACCGCTTGCCGCTCGCTATAGCTTGGCACGGTGGGTCACACTGACAGGGCTGGCTCGTCTAGTGGCCAGCCACCTGCTGCACACTGATCTGGTGTCCTTCAAATGCCCTCTAGTGGCTGTGGCTCTGCCTGGGGGCCACGCCCCCACGGAACAGCTAGAGCAAATGAAGCATTTTGCGTAAACATGCAAAGCATCCCCTGAAAGCACATGTGTGGAAAATGCCCAGTGCTCCATGAAAGCCCTCAGCTCCCCTGCTTTTGGTGGTGCTGTACACAAGGTAGCATCCAACAGCGCAGCTTTCTGCTTCACTGAGCCAAGAGAGCCAGGTTGGGAGGGAACTGGCATGCCAACAGCAGTGGATGCTCAGCAGGTGCCCCTTGAGCTTGCACAAGATGCAGTGTTGTTTTAAAGAAAGCTGTCTGAGGTGAAATTCTCTCTTCTGAATCTGCTTAGATGGAGATGTAGCACTCCAGGCATGAGGGAAGGAGATGAGGTTCCATGTTACCCCCTGAGACAACATGGTCAGAGGCTGATCCTAACAAACATTTGCGGGGTCCACAATAGACTCAAAAGAGTCTTTGGACACTGGGAGTTTATTAGTGAAGGTCCTAACTGGGGGATCTTGTGCAAGAGGTGCAACCTGGTGAAGGAATTCCAGGTGCACTGGGAGCTGCAGATTTACTTAGGGGAGTGGAAAGAGAATGACAACCCCACTTCCCTGTCATCCCTGTTATCATGAAGCACAGTACTGGTTTCTGAGGTCTCTGATATGGCTGTGCAGTCTCTACTTTCAGGCACAGGCTGACCTGCATCTGAAGGTTTTAAAGGAGAAGAACGTATTGACTTGGCTTCCACTGCAAAAGATCATAAGAAGTCAAATTGCTGTGACAGTGAGAGTCAAAACAATCGATAGGAAAGCCAACTGGAAATCCCTCTCACATTCTATCTTGATTTTTTTTTTTAAGACTTTTGTCCTCTTACTATTACAGAGCTGCTATTTTTCTCTGCCTGCTCCTTGGTTGCCTCCTGCTTAGATAACATTTGGGAGCAACACAGCTCTTGTATTCATGGGTCTGGGACTGCAGAGGGGTTTTGTAATGCTGTGTTAGGTATTGCTAACTTCTCACACTTGGTTGCAGACCTCCATAAATTATTTTAGTCAAGTTGTTTCTAACAGTTGAACTGCCTGTGTGTGAAGTGACAGTTATACTGTCTCCTGTCCTGGTTCTCTGCAACTGTATTGACAGTGTAAGATATTTGGTGCAGGGATCACATTTTTAGGGCATTTGTGCCACACCTAGCACAGTGGGGTCCAAGAGATCTAATATTTTCCTACGCACAAAAGTGGAGAAGAAGAAAATAAGGCACTGCATCCTTATATGAAGAGTGCCCTGATCTATGCTTTGTGTGGATGTGTAAATTACAACAGATGATACACTTAGCAATTATGTTCTTTGCATACATAAGCAGGAACAACAGCTCCCAAACTGCCAGTATCTCTCAATTCTCACTGAATGGCTGCATGTCGCATGGTCACACAGCAAAGGGGCTCGAGGAAATGAGAGGAAGGAATGACAGAGGATGAAGCTTCAAATGGGGAGATATATGCCTCTCCAACAAGGAAATGAACAACAGCATCTTTTTTTAAAGAGACTGAAATTCACCTGCATTTAAGCCCTTTCTTGTTTCAAGGAGTTTGGTTTGAGCAAGAGACATTTAAAACTAGCTTTGAAAGCAGAAAAGTGTCTTCAGCTAACCATGCCTCAGTATGCACTACCTGAGGCTGTCTGTGTGGTGGGCTGGCCTTTTGATCAACTATTTTCTGCCCTTCCCTGGGTGTCTCATGGATATTCACTTAAAAGAAAACCAACAGGAAAAACCCTCAAAACCCAATAAAACCAACCCAAACAAAAGGGAACAACTCTGCTTTTTCTTTTCTTTTGGTAGACCACTTCTGAGAATTCCTGCACTTCATCACCTATACTGAATTGCACCTCTCTGCTCATGAAAGAGCCATGCAAGACAGTAAGTAGTAATGCAAAAGACATTATGCTCCCTATCCATATTAGCTGTCTATTGAGCTCTTCCTACAAGCTCCCAGAAAGTTGGAGAGAAAGTGCAGGTGGGGCTTAGGACTCCCAGACTGGCTTCTCCTAGCAAAGGGTTACTCCAGCCTATGAAAAACTTCACACTGACATGCTGATGAAGAAAGACTGCAGTTTCTACTAATGTGTTGATATCCAGATAATGTTTTACATCACCTGACACAAGGCCTTCCCTGAATCATGGTCTCTGCCATCTTTACAGCTTTCCTGGAGGCTTCAGGAAAAAAACTCTTGGCTTCAACTGCATGTGAAAATAGGGTGAAACCTCCAAACTCAGACATTTGGAAGATGACATAATTTGACACGAGTCAGCATGATTGGCAGGTCAAAGCATAATGCTGGCTCCTGCAGCTCAAAAGTGCATGGTAAATTTGGAGGAGCTGTGAGGCTCACCACACCACAGTCTATGTGGTGCATCTCTTGATAATTCTCTCCCTACATATGCCCAGAACAGTTATTTGATAGTTAATATTATTCAAACCACATCAGGGCTCAGAAAGGGAGCAAGAAGACAGAAATGAAAGTGACCCGTGCCTCTGACAGGTAGCCAGTGAATCAACGGCCCCAGGAGAGAAGTCACTTAGGTCAAACTTCTAAAATGACACAGCCTGTTAGGTGGTGCTGAACTCTGTTTAAAAACTGGGGCAGAATTATTGCAATGGAAACAGCTGGATACTGAGTGATTTTAAAATTCTGGCTCTTGTTTAGCTGCCTCCATGTGAACTGAGCTAAATTGAAAATCTGGCCCTGGGCATGCTGAGCGCTTTAAAACTGGTCCTTCTGCTCTTCGGAAATTTCAGCTGATGTGTTCTTCCAGTAGGTGAGATTTCCTTGTTTTCAGAGGGAAACTTTCTGAAGTATTACTGTTCTTTGTTCTACATTTTTTGTTGCTGCTTTCTTTTTCAGTTGATACAAACATCAGTGCCTGTCAGTTTCAGACTCTGTACAAAGCTCTGTATGCCAATGTAGTTACAGCCTGCTAATTCCTTTGCTTACACACCAAAAGGCAGAAGTAGCTATCTATCACTTTGCTATTTGTTGCCTTTGAATCCTAGCCTGAATGAGTGTGCAACTTTTAGCCTGGGTCCAGAACAATTCAAACCTTATCTGCAGGAGGAACTCTCTCCACAAAAAGCCCCAGCCAGTCTGGGGCACTGCTGTACTCACTGTTTTGCAAATAAAGCCTGTATGTTCTCTGCAAAGTAAGCAGACAATATGGTCATGGAGCAGCAGGAGAAACAGAAGGTATGAATTGTTGAAGCAGCTAAGATAAGGGTGCACAAAGCATGAACATCCAAGATGAGAACAATACTTAGATCAAATTGATATCCTTGTGTTTCACAAACACAGCTGGACAAGTGTATTTGCTGCATACCATCAGCTTTCAGCAATCAGTGAAGGGTTATTAACAATTAGCAATAAAACAAGATGGGGATTTCAAACATAGGCTGAGGAGCTGAAGTGCTAAGGCTTGGACAACCGGCCCAAGCCAGAGTTGACCTATAGATGAAGCCAGTATATTTTATAACTGTTCTAGTAGTTATTGTACTAAGTTATAATGAACCACCTATTCTGATGTAAAAAGTGTAAGTATTGAAGCCTGAACAACAGGCCCTGAGCCGGATAGGGAAGGGATCTTACCCCTGTAATTGGCACTGGTGAGGCCGCACCTCGGTGACTGGGTTCAGTTTTGGGCCCCTCACTCCAAAAAGGCCATTGAATGACTCGAGCGTGTCCAGAGAAGGGCAACGGAGCTGGTGCAGGGTCTGGAGCACAGGTCGTACGAGGAGCGGCTGAGGGAACTGGGGGGGTTTAGTCTGGAGAAGAGGAGGCTGAGGGGAGACCTCATCACCCTCTACAGCTCCCTGAAAGGAGGCTGCAGAGAGCTGGGGATGAGTCTCTTGAACCACTTAACAAGTGACAGGACAAGAGGGAATGGCCTTGGGTTGTCCCAGGGAAGGTTTAGACTGGATATTGGGAAGTATTTCTTCCCAGAAGGGGTTGTTGGGTGTTGGAATGTGCTGCCCAGGGAGGTGGTGGAGTCCCCATCCCTGGAGGTGTTTAAGTTGGGTCAACTTAGCGCTGAGGGCTACAGTGTAGTTGGGAATTGACAATGTTAGGTTAATGGTTGGACTAGTTGAACTTCAAGGTCTTTTCCAACCTAAATGATTCTGTGATTCTGTGAAGCTGCTAACTCAGTATGTTGTCATTAGTGAAATATGTATGGAAGATGTAGCTACTTTGAATGCGTCTTTATCTTTCTTTGTGTGTGGATGAAATAACAGGGTCATGGAGGCAGTTCTCTGGTACTGTGACCTGCTGTGTGACCTTGTGCCTAATCCAATTAGATAAGTAGGGAGACTCCCTTAGCTTCTCCCTTGAGCCCTTGCCAGGCTCTGGAGGAATCTAATGTGAGATTGAAACCAGATATTCCTGCTTAAAACAAAGGTGCCAGGTATTCTGGCATGCCGATTTCGGGGTATATAAGGCTGGACCCACTCAGAGCAACTTCAGAAGCCTCACCTACGGGTGGACGCACTGCATAGGATTTCCCACTGGCCGGGACAGGCTCTCCAAACCCTCGCTGTAACCAGGGCTCCCCAGTCACTGTGGAACTGGATGTTGGTAACATATGCAAGTGGTGACGTATCTTTTCTCAATCACTATTTTCTCTCTCTCAGGTAGTAATGATTTGATGCATTACCCTGTATTTTCCTATTTGTTTGCACTATTCTGTCTTTTCTTACTGTATGTTTTCTGTATTATTCTGTTAAATTATTTAGTTATTTCTAGTAAAATATGCCTGCTCTTTTCACTCTGATGTCTGAGTTTAATTGGTATCCCTAATCAGCAAAAGAGGAGCATATGATAAAACTGTTTTATAGGGCTGCACCCAGTTACTTAGCTGCTTCTTTGAAGTTGAAGCTGAGGAGTAATGGTAAATAAGAGACCTGATGCCAGCAGGAGAGTATTGCAGATGTTTCCGCTTTCATATAAAAGGTACAGGGCTGGTCTGAACCACTTGAATGTGTGGGTAGAGGACAAATCTCCCTGCTGCTAACTCCCTGTTGGCTTCCTGAATCTGAAAAAGCCTCCTACTGGGCAGTAAAGTCAAAGCTAAGAGTTTGGCAAAAGCAAGAGGGATACTCCTCCTGCTCTCCCTATATCTGTGAACCTCTCACTGCACCACTCACGTCTCTTTTCAGAAGAGAACAGCCAGCTTCTCACCTCATACCTCACCAGTCTTCATTCCTGTGGTAACACTGTCTTCACATTTGCATGCAAATTATGATTTGCAGTGCACTGAACACTATTTAGATTGTCTATTACGTGATAAAATCATTCGGGGGGGGGGGGGGAGTGGGGGTAGGGGAGGGAAATCCCATCTTGTTTTGCTGCTGCTGTCTGAGTCTTGAATGGGTTTTTGAAAAAATGATGGTGACTGAAAAAGGAAAGGGAGGACTAGAACTGGTTGCTGCTAGGGGAAAATTTTGTTGGATAAACTTCATTGTGAGTTACACACTCTTCCTATATTAAAGACCATACTGCCTTTTGATCTTGTGCCTGTGACCACAAACTCGAGTGCAGGAGAGCATGTCTCTCTCATTTGCAAGAGCTACCTCTCTTGGTGCAGGGTCTGTTCTTTCTCCACTCTCTGGGTGGTAGCAAAGTACAGGCTGCACTGTCTGCAGGACAGATGGTGTCTGAACATCTTTTGGGGATCCGCCCTGTGCCCACTTTTGGGAGTCAAGCCTAATACTTTGAAAATGGAGAACTTTCTGTTTGAGACACTGAATTCACTATCTCGTTGATATTATAGTCTTACCACATGTTTCTGTTTCTGAGTGAATCCTGATAAAAGACTGGCATAGATTAGAAGCTGGGCTCCAATACTGGGCATTGCTAATAGCACATTTCTGATGAAAGTTTTGCTGCGGGTGCTTTGGTTCCAGTTTTGAAGGAGATTTCCCTTTCTGTTTCTTCAGTATCTCCAGGGTGGGGGAAGGAATGTGCTCCCCCGTGTGCATTCTTTCCCACTGCTATTTTTGGCTGTGCACAGTCTGCTGCTTCACAGTGACTGGACCAGGGCATTTAGTTAGTGAATAGTCTGTTATGGGAGATTAAGCAGATTTCCCTACAGTGAGAAAACAATAATCTTGTGATCATTCAATGGTTGTTTGTTTTGCTGTTGTTTTTTTGTTGTTACTGTTCTGAGCAGTTACATGCCACTAGCATTACATGTGTCTTAAGCAGAAATCCATAAATTTCAAAACATGCTTCTGGTTTTGTGCAACTTTCTGTTACAGCAAGAGGTCCACTTGTGAATATAGAAATATAGGCATTTGCTGCATATACTGTGGAGAAACAGGGCAATGTGACATGAAACCCAGGATACAAGCTAGGGAGGGAGAGTTGTCAGGAACAAACATCTGTCTCATGCTTCACCTTCATGCCTTCCTGTACAGAGGTGGTAGCCATTAGATATTTACACATGGGACCTGAGAGCCCACCCTATAGATTTCATTAGGATAGCTGCAAGAATGAGCCTTCGGGGACTGAGAGGTAACAAAATGCTGACAGAAATGATAGGGAGCCATGAAACAAAGGCTAAAAAATTAATCCCTTCATCTGGAGATTTACCACCCCCACCCTTGGGGTAGCTGACAAATTTTGTTTGTCCCTCTCATTTTGCTTTTGCATGTACAGTTTTGTGAATATGAAAGAAATGGCCATCTGAAAACCCTCAGGCACAGTTAATTCCACTGATCCACATCCAGCACTGCCCTCATAGTGTGCCCTCTCACCAATGCACTAAATAAGGCACATTCTGCTTTCAAAGGACTGTTCCTGGGACAACAAATGTGGCCGAGCCTGCATGCCTCTTCTGCCTGCGTGCTACTGACGGAACATGTTGAACACCACATGAGCATCAGTCATCAGTATGAGGTGAAGGCTGTCCTGCAGAAGTTCCTTTCATGCCCCACTCCCCAGGCTGTCCTCATGCACAAACACACTGCTGCTGTTTCATCCAAGTTGAGGGTGGTTGAGGCACCGGTGCTATAAATCCAGGCTCAAACTGGCAGTATCCAACAGTCAGTGAAGAGGATGACTCATGGAAGATGGCAGGTCTACAATTTAAAAGCTTCATTTAAAAATAGTTAAGACAGTTCTTAATCAGCTGCAAAAGCCTCCTCATGAGGACTGTGGCAATTAGGAATTATTCTTTGTTTGAAACAGGAAAATATTTTCCACCAATGCATCAAAACCTGAATGTAAACTAGGCAGTAGGTAGAGGGATTTATTTTAATGACCTCTGTGTTCCTGTTTGCTCATCTCAGGATATAGCTAGAACCAAAGAAAATCATGAATCCATGAGTTAGCCAAGTCACTGCTATTGCAGAAATTAGAATCTCCCATCCCTATGGTGCAAAGAAATTAGGGGATGAAGTGCACAATCTACAGTCTTCACCTCAAATTGTATGAGGGTATTGGAAATTATATTGCCAAATCATTGGCATCTGGAGACACAAAAGAGCAGTCACCATAGTAGATCTCACAGATTAATATTTCTGTACCTAACGGAGATGCAATATAACAGCAAGAACGTAGCTTCGTGGATAAATAAAATGGTAACAAGATGTCCATGCAATGAATTAACAGGAAAAATTAGGGTTGCACATATGCCGTAAAGTAGGCATATGTTGCAAATTTATCTCTCTACACTCTGTTACTGAGCAGAGAGATGCATTTATATTTAATCCAGCTCTGGTGCACGTGACAGAAATTCTGCAGCTGTCATTGGTGTTATGTACTGCAAACTCCACACATCCATTGTAAAACTGTGCTCATTATAAGAAGTAAAATACAGTACTTGAATCTTAACTGAAGTATTAATAATGAAAATAGATTACATGCATCCTGTTTGCTAAGCAATTATTCCAGGGAAGGGATTGATTTTAGCTTTTGCCTCACTGACTGAATGGCAGAACAGGTATTTGCATGCAGTGTCTCTAACCTGGAGAAAATGTCAGGAACTTTATAAGCTTTTAGGAGAAATGCAAGGGTTTTTTTGTTTTGGTTAGGTTTTTTTTTGCTTTAGCTGTGTGCAAGTAAAACTTTATGATCTATGTTATTTCTTAGAAAAACAAAGCTCAGAAAAATTTAATATAGCTTGTTTAATCAGAAGCCTGCATAATCATAAAATTCTCTACACTGGAACGTGATCCATTTTCAGAAGTGTATCACTGAGGCTCTGTTGACAGGACTGTTAATGAGAACCTGGATTCTGTGTAGTAGGCACATTTTAGCTGATGCAGTAGTGTTTAATTTTACTGAAAGCTTCAGTTATAGTCTGCTTGAACTGCTTAAAAAAGCTCTTAGTTCCTGCGTGGTTGTTACACATGCAGAAAATGTGTGAAACACTTCACTCATACCTGTGTGTGATTCTGGTCCTCTTATGTCCCAGTCATCGGCACTGTACAGGACAAGCTCTGTGCACATTCCAGTGCAGGCAGCCTGATTTCTTCAGCCTCTCCTTCGAAAAGACCTCTTGCCTAGACAGGAATACTGAAACAGTGCCTTCTCCTACCTGGTAATCATGCTGAATCAGGACAAACAGCACCTTTACTATACAGTTTCAAGGGGAACATACCCAGAACTAGCCTCCTTTAAAGAGCAGGGAATAGAGGAGACAAAAACTGTCATGACAATACCTGATTGCAAACATCCCCTATTACTCCCCATGGGAACCAAAATCTACCTGAATTCATTGGTGGAAGGCTTTTGGATTTTTTCTAAATTTAACCCCAAATGTGGTTCAAATTGGAATAATTTCACCCATGGTCAGGAAAAGTGTGGGGACTTTCCTTCTGTTTGCACTTTCACAGTCTGAAAGCTGCAACGGCAGACCAGTGGCATGCTCCTTGAAAAGGACCACTTACATCCGAAGGAGCAAAACCTTTGAAAGCAGGAAGGAGAAGTGTCTTTCCAGGGCTCACTGCCTCCTGAGCAAGCAAGATGGGGATGGCAGCAGAGGGTGGGACCATTCCTCCTAAGGTCAGTGCTTTGGGGTGCACACCACACTACTTGCAAGCAGGCTGCCCTTATCCATGGCAGTGGGCAGTTCAGCCACTAACTTTTCAATGCATAAAAAAAGGAATCACACTATTTCACATACTTGATGTAATGACTGTCTGGTTGGACACTTATGGACAATGAACCATAAGCTTGGTGTCAGGTATTTCTTTACAGTCAACGGCTACTTGTGCTAAAAGGTGTTGGCTCCTTCAGTAATACATTAAATGATGGAAAATGGCCTTCACGTCTGTCATTATGACACCAATAGAAAAGTTCTGTTTCAGATATAATCTTCTTTACAACACTAGTGCCACTTCTAAGTGAAAATGGGAGTACCCTAATACATGAAGAAATGTGGTGAACACACAAACAAACTTGCAGTCTTGCAGGTCAGAAACCCAGCTTGTGTGAAGTGTGTTAATGTGTTAGTGCCAAAAACAGAAATTTGAAAGGAAGAACTAGTATTATCTTTCTAAATAAAAAGGACTACAGGTCTTTTACAACTTACACTTTTTCTGGGGAGCCAGGGGAAGAGGGAAACCAAGGAAGCTGCTTCAACACTTACCACATTAGGTCCTCTTTTATGAAACTATGGATAAAGTGTATTTCTCATCAGGGTGTGAGAAGCCTTAAAAAAGCAAAAGCTTTTCCCACAGTTGGTGTACAATGCTGATAAGAACACATGTATGAAATTCTAGTGAATAAATATTAAAGTAACAAAAGTCATATAAGTTTTCATATCTGCCTGAACCACATTTTTCTAGGTGCACCATTCGAAGTGATAATATCAACCCCCAAACTTCGTACAAGTTGACAGGAATCTGTTTTCAAATTTTAGTATGTGCCTAATCTTTGCTCTCACATGCAAGCTATAAACAGAAATTGATTTGTACACAGATTAACATTTGTAATAAAAAAGGGCAGGAAGACTGTCATCCTCCCTCTTTCTTCTCTGAAACACTTTTGCCTTGATGAGGAAAACACTATAGACTAAATGTAGGCACCGTGCAGTGGTACTGTTAGGCTCAGGCTACGTAGAAGGTAAGACAAGAAGATTGTAACAGCCTCTCCAGCAACTTTAAAGTCTGTACATTGACTCTTGGTGTTGAATTCATAAGTTACTCATCCCTCAAAACCTGTGCAGTGTGAACCAGATACCAGGGGGCAGAGCAATTCATGCCACCTCTACAGCTGTTTGACAACAGGCAATTGCACAGCTGACAGAAAAGCTAATGGAAGCCACCGGGTCTGGCATGCCTGGGTGTTACGTGAACTGAGTGCTGGAGGAACCCCCCCTGACTAGGGCAGCCGGTGTTTTCCAGCTGCAGCTGCCAAAGAGACACCACCCATCACAAACATCCAGGCTCCTGCAGGCTTATGTGAGCCTGTGTCCCCAGGGGCTGTCAACAGCAAAGCAGGCACAACTGGGCAGATGTGCTGTATAAAGGAAACAGAAAGACAATTCACTTGTCTCTCATTTGTCTCTTTCTGCTTCCCCCTGCAAAAGCCCACAGAGCTACTTTTCCACAAACAGAAATAGTGCTGATTATTTATGTTAACGAGTAGCCAGTGCCCTCAGGAAACAACTGAAGAGCACAGAAGACAGTGGAAGTTTTATCCCTAATACCAGCAGCCTAGGATGCTAGCAGTGGACCCCACCTGCATAGCATAATATTTATCATTGGCATGCACATGTGAAAGGAAGAAGGTGGTCCAGCAGGGATAAGTCATGAAGGACTGAGAAGACAATCACATCTGCATTACTACTTGACATCAGGCTTCTTTCTCTAGTTCTAATACCTTTTTTATAATTTGAATCAATGGAAAAGCTTTCACCCTTGTTGCCAAAGGTGAAATAGCAGGCAAAACTCTCGCTCTCTGGAAGTTTTGCAGCAGCAAAGGAGGGATCCTTACTTTTACATACAGAATGGCAGGATGAAGAAAAGAGGGATGATCATGGAAGAAAGAAAAGCAGCAGAACAATGAGGTAGCCACACTGGCAAATGGAAAAGATAATGTAATTTGAAAAGAAGTACATTACACAGGACAAATTAAAAGATTGAACTTGAAAAAAGAATCCAATTGAATGACAATGCAGAAAAAATTAGGGAAAAATTAAAAGAGGGGTGGAAGGTTGCAAAATATTGCTTTCATCTCCTAGTGCAAAATATGTATTAATGTTTATATAAAGGGACAAAGGGTGGAAGCATTACATCATACCATAAGTTTAAATGAATCACGGAGCTCTTGCAGAAATTTTTTTTTCTTCATGTATGTAACAAATATGTTAAATTCACCCCCATTGCAGAAATTCCCACCAGATTTACCCAGTTCTGCAGAATTGTTTCAAAGTCTGTCTTGTCTTTACTAACAATGCGCTAGTGATCATGGTTTCTGAGATGAAAAGGAAAAGGTGAACAATATATGAATCACAATATCTTTCAAAGTTTGCTGACAGCCTGAAGAAACACTGAAGAGGTGTGAACTTCCTGAATTCTGAAATCTGAATTTAATAATCTGCACTGTATTAAAAATAAGGACGATATAAATTTAAATATAACATCCTATTATTGTGAGATTTACTGAATGTATAATTACCCTACTGAAGCATTTCTGTATCTTCTGCAGTGTTTTACAAACTCCAGAGGACCCTCTATGAAGACAGAACTGGTTGCAAGTGGAGTAAATCGAGATCTTGCTGTTTAGCAGACAAAGGTTGGCGAGTTTTGTTATTGTGCAATGTGGTGCCTTCATGTAGTTACACTCATTGAAAACTGTCACCTTGAGAAGATATAGTCACATATATCTGCAAACTTATGCTTCTTGTATCTTTCAAGATGTTGCACCAGATACTTTTGCAGGGAGACTTTAAAATACAAAGAAAACCTACTCAGATTTCACATTTGGTTTTGTTTCCTTCACACACAGAAAAAAGGGACTTAAAAGTTGTCTCATGGAGGCACATGTCATCCCACCAACAAAGAAAATGACTGAGGCAAATTATAACAGTTATTACGAAAGTATAAGGTCAAGTGCCAATGTTGTGGAAATTACTTATGTGTGAGTCATTCAATGGAAAAACTTTGACTGGAAAAGGAACTATGGAAGGAACATAAAATGTCAGGTTTTTGAAACTCTTAAACCTATTTAATTTTAAGCACATACTAGAATTTATAAATGCAAAAAGGAATACAGAGTTTTCCTCTCCAGTTTTTGTTCAGGGGAAACCACTGAAAAATAAGGTAGCCATTGATTTTAAAGCAAAATGGTGCTCCACACAAACTCAGCATAGGAAATTATATCTTTTTCTAAATGCTTAGTGGTTAGTGAGCTTTATCCACCTCTGAAACAGACAAAGCTCAGCCCATGCAAAAGTCCTTATGAACATCCCACAAATGAACATATCCAAGGAGAAGAAAATTAGTGCATCCGCAAAAAATAATTATTACAGATGAGGCATTTGGGTTAATTCCATGTGAAGACAAGGATTGTGGGGCCATCTGTGATGTACAAATAAAAATTATCCTAAAGTGGATGAATCCTTCAGCACCTTTAAAAAGGGAAGTATTTTTTCATGTTTTGGAGACCAAAACTGGGCTCAAGTTGTATTACCAAATGTACATTAGGCAATACCTAATAGGCAAAAATGTGAATATGTCTGAAATCTCCCAAGTCACTGTGCATTGTTTTTTAGTGGCAAGAACATCTTCCCCCTCTCATATCACTGATAACACCAATTTCACAAAGAAAAGTAAGTAATGACTCATTTTGAACAGCAGGTAATGACAGTATTGGTCTTTACTCTCACATGTGCCAAAACTCCTTTTAAATCAACTCGAGAAACTAGACAGTCCTAAAAGCAGCACTCTACCAGGTGTTGAGCAACCTTAATGAACATGAAAATCAAACCCATTCCTAGAGACAGGGTATGATAAAGTGCCTTGCTGCCGATAACCCCCACACAGGTGCTTCACTCACTGGGAGATACAGAAAGAAACACATCAAAGTAACTGGGAAGCTAAATTATTCCATTAGCTGTAGAAGTCAGGGAAAACCACTTCCAAGTAAGGTGGCATTGTGTCCTTGGAAGGAGGGAGAGCCTCTCTCCTACTCCACAGTTAGTTTTGCAGACAGTAAAAGGTGATGGGGAAAACAAAAAAAGAAAGAGGTCTTTCTAAAGCTTGAACACTGGTCATCTGAAGGATCTACTAACTGCAAGGCAGTGCGTTTGAGCAGACAGATGCAGCTAAAGATGCCTAGAGAGGCAAGAGAGGAAAAGAGAAAAGAGGCAAAGAGAAGACAAAAGCTGAGAAAATATTACGAGAGGAAACTTAGAGGTGGAAAAGAATCAAAAGTAAAAGGGAGAAAAATGAAAAGAAAAATAACCCAAACCACCAAACAAATAACCCTCCAAACTCAAACCAGATGTCTCTAATAGGAGTCTGGGCTGCCAATACAGTACAAGTCTGAGCCTAAGAGAAAACACAAAGCAACACACAAGGGGATAATTTTTCTTCCAATTTGTCCTTGTTTGTTACATGTCCTGATTTTACTTCCAAAAAGGGAAACTCTCTGGTGAGAAAAAGCCTCACCCATTCTCTTCTGTTTCCACTTTTTCATTTCCCACCCCCCATTATCAGAGTTTTTTCACTTTGTCTATTGACGCTTTCTCTATCGACAAGCAGCTACATCCAGAATGCATAATCTGGGTACTGTAGGATCTGGGAGATGGCACTGAGGAGAAAAGGGTGGTAGTGACACTCAAAACCCACAGTGGTCTCAGAGGGATATTTCCCTTGAGAAAGGCACACAGGCATCATGGAGACCCTCATGGAGAGCCCCCAAAGGGTATAAGAGGTGCTGATCTCAGTTGCACTGAAACATTTCATGGATGTGCTTTAGACCAGGGCATAGGGGCAGTAATCTCGGGTAACTCTAGCAATGTTTTACTAAGCCAGTGCAGCATGGCACCCCTGAACTCTGCTGTTCTCTGGGGCCGCCATGGCCCCAGTACTGTTTCAACACGCTGCTCCACCGCTCTGCCTATGGAGAGCAAGGGGAGTCTGGTCCTGCAGGGTCCTCCAGGCTGTGTGCCCCCACCCTCTGTCACTGGAAACCCTCTGAGTCTGGGAAAATGTGCAGCACTCTTTTCCTCTGCAGGTTTCCTAGCTGTGGGGGTGGCCTGAGGCCGTGTTTTCTGCTGTGTGAGTGATATTCCCCACGCTTGTAAAGAACAAGCATTTAATGGACCATCTGTCTATGGTATTCTCATGGTCTACCATGTTCTTGGCAAAACTGTGGTTCCCATTGCATTTTTAGCTCCCTTACCCTCAGATTCATTAAAGCACTATGCGTGTGATGTCAAAATCTTGATGCAATAGGATGGGACAGAAGTGGCTGCAAAATGATGGGGAATTATACATACTTCCGAAATGTTAGCAGCTATTGCTTTGCATAATGCCTGCCCAACCCCAAACTGATGCGGCAGATGGAGGAAGGGAAAACAGGTTACATGCCTGCAGTGTTAGTGTACTGACAGGCTTTGCCCTGCCAACTAGCTCAATGACTTGCCATGCCTCTGTTAGAGTGGTTTCTAAGAGGACATGAAATTGCAGTTTAGATTGTAATTTATGAATGCTTTTCATGTCAGAAGAGTGTGTTGAAGCACAAATTTGCTGCAGGTATCAACCCTTGGGTTAGAAAATAATTATTTTATAAAAGGCAAGATATTTATCATTTGCATATAGAGAGCAAACATTTAAGCCTCAGTCTGAGTCTCCTAATAAGAAGTGCCTTGAAAAATCCCATTATTAGTTATAATCATGTTATTTGTCACTGTGTGACTTTAAAACAAAGAAAATTGAAATAAAAATTGCTCACTTTTATTTGCCTCCAAATTAATGTTGCTGTTTGCTATTTTATGACTCCATACACAGTTCTGTTCTGAGCTTTAACACCCGCACACACAAGTGTGCTAACTACATACTTAAAATCAGATCTAGGAATTTAGGAAGCTATGTGTTGAGTTCCTCTGAATACATGCCCCTTAAGGACTGCTGTGGGAGCACTGTTACTCTGAACAATCAGCAGTCAATGCTGGTTTCAGTCCTACTATGACTTCTGGGTTGGATTTGAAGAAACATTTAAGAACAGCATCATTTACTACCAAGGCCAGATTTTTGTGCAACCTATGCATGACCCATGGATCTGTACCTATGCTTCACTGCAGACTGAACATAAAATTAATTTCTACAGTATTTTAATAAGAAAATATATTTCCCATTATACAACAATAATCAGCAGTCTTTTTCATTTCCAGGCAGGTATGAGATAACTGAGGGGTGAAGCTGTGTGAAAGAGGCTGTGGTTCAGAGTTTACAGAATATTGGCCTAATATATGTTGGTTCATACCTGACAGTCTGTAGCTAAGCATGTATACCTAACACAATTTAAAGGTGTGAAGCTCTGACTAGCTAGAAGGCAAGCTGTCTTAAAATCATCTTGCTGAATGCATTTTCTAAAAAAAGAACCCTACCTGTATTCAAACCTAGACAAATCTATGTATGGATAATTTAGGCAACCAGAATAAAATGTTTTCGTTCCATCTTGAATTTCTGCTTCTCCCAAATCAGTTTCTTTCCAGTGTCCTTGGCTGCACTCATACCTACCCTCTCCATCCCAGGGCTGTGAAGCCTGCACTTGCTGATGACCACAATGCACTATCAGGGAGGGGGTGTCACATCCCCATTGAAATGGTGGGAACTCAGGCACAGGGATGCAGCTGCCTGGCCTGGGAAAGCTTTTGAGACCCTAGATGCATCTCCTGGTGAAGTGTCTTGGGGAACGTTGTCATCCCATACCACCATGGTTTTCACAGAAAAGAAACTGAGATGAGAGGGCCTGAAAGGAAAGAGTCTATTCAGACCCAGACAATGAAGGATCAGGCCTTCAAGGCTCTTTGAGGTATGTACCCAGTACACACGATTCAGTGTAGATGTGCCCAGAGAGAGCAAACACATGCTGACTCCACATAGTGCAGACATGTTCACATTAGCTCCAACCCCTGCTGTCACACCTGCCTGTTATGGCCCAGAACAAGTACTTGCAAGCTCCGTGATGAACATGAGACTCCTTGTCTGATATTTTTCCTGCTTCTGATGATGAAAGCAGCATAATAGGAAGAGGAGTTCCACATCAATTCCAAGACATGCATATGAGCATATTCACACAAGAGCTGTGGGATGGAGCAAGGAATTGAAGGTTGGTTCAACTTGTCCCAAAAAGTTGCAGTTGTTCTGGTGCATTTTGGATGTAGCAGAAGTGCTTGTACCTCTTTGACCTGCACCTGAAGTAATCTGCAGTTCATTTAAATGATACAGTCCTTCTGTGAGATGATTTGAACCAGAGTTACAAAGAAGCTTCTGCTTGCCTGCAGTCTAAATCAGTCACTAGTACTGAAATGGGTTTTTGGTAGGTACCACAGCCTGCCTCACTGCTGTATGCCCATAACAGGCTCCCCATAGCAGCATGACTCAAGGACTCAGTGCTAGCCTTGTGCCTGCTTGCCCTGGTCACAAACCCATAATCACCATTTCCTTCTTCTCCCTCATTTCTAGATCTCTGCTGCCGCTCCAAAGAACCTGACAGCAAAGATGACAAACTGTCACCATGGGACCAAGGTTCAGGCATTTCATCCAGGGTAGTAATATACTGTGGCTTCTCTCCAGTCTCTAGTATCCCCTCTCACTACTGTTGCCCTCATTGATCCTTTCCATATCTGTCCTCTCATCTGCATCATTGTCAGCCTTTGGTGACAGGGTACCAGCCTCAGTCCCTTGCAAAGCCAGTGTACCAGCTGACTCTAACCTTTCATCTCTTGATGTATTCTTTGTCCTTGTCAGGGTTTTAAAATTCAAATTAAGTATACTTTCATCAGCTTTCCCACCTTTGAGGGGATACTAGCAAGTGCTGTGGCACCAACTTGGGAGGGTAGGTAGAAAATTGTGGGGAAGCAGTGGAATTCATCCTAACTCTGATCCCTTGGAAACACTGCTTCTCTTTGCTCTGTGAGACACATTTAGCTCCTTTGTGTGTGTTTTTGAAGATCTACCCCCAAATTAAAAAAAAAAACAAAACAAAACCCAAAAACCTTCTGGGATTAAAGCATCCTGCTTTTACAGACCTTGGCTGCTGCATGTACTGCCACTGCAAAGCAATAGGTCACACTTCTTTATTCCCACACATCAACTCAGCAGCAACAATGGAGCCAAATGAAGCTTTTTCTACTCCTTTGGTTTCTGTGGTCTAATACCTGCCAAGCATTTGACCACAGCTCTTTGGCTTGTGTCTACAGCCTCCAGGATCCTGAACTGGCTTGCATCCAGCTACTAGCTGAGCCCGCAACAGTTAGCTGCTGTGGACAGAACAGGCAGTGTGCATTTCATTCACCTCATGAGGCCATAGGCACATGACATTCAGTCTGGATCTTCAGCTCTCAACAGGGAAAATGGGAATCCATTTGGGGATTGGTTTCTTTTTGCAGAAATTCATAACAGCTATCCTTTCATTTCTGTTGCCTTTTCCACATATTGATGATTTAATTTAGGGACATTTATAAAAACATTGGCATACTTGAAGGTGCTTTTGGAAACCAGGAGACCTAGCAGAGACAGTTTAAAAGGCATGCCAATGCACCAAATGCATTGAACTGTGTAAGAGTAAAATTTTGAAAACTGATTTTAAATAGTTTTCAAGTCAGTGGAGCATACTGCAAACATGAATATGAAAGAGCAACAGAGCAAGAATGGACTTTTTGTGTTGCAGAGACCTGTAGTTTTTTGGCTGCATCCACATCATCTCTTTAGTTTGGATCAGAAGTGTGAAGTTCTCCATCACACTCACTTTGCTTTGCATCACAGAGCATGGATCAGACTCCCCTTGGGTGAAGCCAAATTGGAAGCTGCACACCAAGAATGCACCTAATGCACTATTGCCCCAAATGTATGTTCAGTCTGGGGGATCAGAGTAGAGCTAGTCCAAAGTAGAAAAAACCCCATCACCCTGAATTGTGCTTATTATATATATGGGTCCTTGGCATCAGCTGTTTCACATTGTAGGATGTTTTCTAGAGCAGTTGAAGCAGTCCACACCACTTTGTAATGCAAACATAGCCTATCACAACCTCTTCCATTACACTGTAAAGCTGAGACTATAAACTGAACCATGCAGGAGTAACCTGTTAGCATCTGCTATCTGTGTGGGAAGATACAGCTAGCTCACCACAGGCATTCTAATATTACTACTATCATGTATTAGAGTAGCACCTAGACACTCTTGACAGGGATTAGGCCACTATTATAGGCATTGCTCAGACTTGATAAAGTAGTCCCTACCCCAAACAACACGAATAGAAAAAGTAGACTGAGCTACAGTCTATTTGTAAAGGGAACAAGACATGAGTGCTGTAGCTATATACTTCTCCAGACTAGGCATAAATGGGGTCACAAGTGAAAAACTACTTTGGTCTCATCCTCGCCCAGATTTGAGCTCACCACTAAACTGCAAATAATCTGGCACAATTAGTCAGCTCGTCTCAGCTGAGGCCAACCCTGAAAATGCAGAAACGCTGAAGGCTGGGATGGCCAAACTGGGCAGGGAAAAAACTCTTGCAGCCTCTCTCTGCCAGCTGCTGGCTCTGCAAGCCTCTGCTGGGAGACCTGCACCTTCCTAAGCACTAAATCCACCCCTGACAGCCACTGAACGTCTTTGATTTGTGTGAATAAATTTCAAAATGTCCTGATTACAGCTTTGTAATATTCTGGAAGCAGATGGCAGGCACAGCTGACAGTGATAGTAGTTGTAAGTGCAAATAGGAGGTGGCAGAGAGGAGGGAGGAGGTATGGGTTGGCTTAGGAAAACAGTGTAAGAAAAGGAGCTCTTATTTTGAAGACACGGCGCAATGATGAAAGCAGGTAGGAAGGATTCAATTGCCACTGGGAGAAAAACATCCAGCTCTGCTTCTTGAGCATAGTACAGAGTGTGCTTCAATGTCTTACTAAACAGACAAAAGAGGGACAGAGAGAGAGAAGGACATTAATACATTCAATGGCACTTGACCCTTAGGACAGCAACTCTGCTCTCCTAAGAAATGAACAGCAATAGGCATTTCAGAAACTAACACTGCGTGTCTGGATAAACACACAGAGTAAATCCCAGCTCCCCCAGGACACCTCCCTACTTCTGGGCCAGGTGATAAAGTTCACTAGTCTAAGATGAAGCTCTTACTTTTCTAAATCATGTCAAGAAACAAAGTAACTGTCATTTATCAGCGGATCCTACCAATGCTTTAAAAGTCATTACACACTCACTGCAATCCTTGAGGTGATGCTTACCTCATTAAGATGCAAGAGAGAATGTGAAACCATCCATGGTGCTAAATGAAGTTCTTACAATGTCCCTTCAGAATACTTCCATTCTCACTTCAGACAGCAAGGAGAGATGATTTTCTTCCTTCTATCATCTAAAGAGTTAAGCAATAGAGAGGAAATCTCAAGGAAGAATCTCAGTGCATCTTTTTCCCCTCTTCCCCTCCCCCTCCCTGTTTTTTTTTTTTTTTTAAACATCGCATACATCAAAGTAAAAACTGACATGCGGTGCCCTGAAGCTCTTTGCAGCATGCTTTTAGGTTTTTGAAATTTCATTTTCTACCTTATGATGATTACATGAGAGAGGATGAAATGCTTGCTTTGAGGTTCATCTTAGACAGAGATGTAATAAATGTTGTGGCTTCCCACTGCAATGGAATAAATTCTTTTGTAGATGGGAGAGGGGGGAGTATGTGGTTTAGTTTATATTTGAGCCCTTGAATATGGGTGGAGATGCCATATGGGGAGTATCTGGAAGAGCGAAAGGGGAAAGAAAGAGAAAAGAAAGAGGGTTTGGTGGCTTAGCCAGTGAAGTACTCTCTTTTGCTCTAAATGCGGTCAGTCCACTGTAGTTGAAAAATAGTTTCTCGGTCCCCACTGAACTGCAGCTGTCCACACACACACACGCACACACAAAATCCCAACCCTATGATAAATAATTAATCATATTTTACAGTTTCTTCTCAGCTTCAAGAGTGATACAACATGAAGACTGAATTACATCTGCCTTGTAACAAAAAGTTTGTTCCTCCAGGCACACAAGACAAGGTGGAGATCATTTTAATCATGCCATGCTGTGCTAGATTACTTGATTGCTTTTTGTCTTTGTTGCTGTAGTTGGTCAGAAGGGACCACACCGAAGCTGATAAATTCACCTTACTTCCAGCTGCTAAGTAGGAAACAGATTTGTGTTGCCCTGATATTCCTTTCATGAATCATAAAAATTTCTAAGTGCATCCATATCTAAAAAAGAGAAGACCATGTGGTCAAAACCTCTGACTTAGACATGTTCTCACACTCATCCCTCAACTGAAAGATCCTGCTCAGGTTTATCTATCAACAATGCCCAGTGCTTTGGCTCTTCTTTAAAAATGTATTTTAAATTACTTTGGTGTCTTGACAAGTAGGTCCACCCTCAGTGCATGAACAGCCTTCCTCTGCCCTGTAACAGTGGGGTGGCATTAATCCCAGAGATGCTGGGGGCAGAGACTGCTCAAGAGCACAGTGAGGTCTGGGATGGGGCTGGGACCAGGACACCCCTCTCTTGGGCAGTGCCACTCATTATCCTCTACATTCTCCTCATTTGTTCTGGCTTACCCTGTTAGCCCAGTTAGCTAACTACAATGTCACTAGACTGCCAAGAATGCAGAAAGCAGGTATCTGGAGTACGGTTCCTCTATGCCCCAAATGTGCTGAAGATCAGAGCAGATCAACAACTGAGAGCAGCATGCAAACTGAGGGACAGGGTAGAGCAAGGCTAGGTACGGCAAGGCTGCCTAGGTAGGGAAGAAATGGAAAAGTAAATTTGTCAGGTTCTGTTTCAATGTCATAAGCAGTAGGTTTCATGACAGGCTCATTCTGAGTACCAAGAGCTGGCATTTAAGCTGCATTCCGAAGTGGGCACTCAGCTAAATTCATTGCCCCTAGGTCTGATGTGCGTCTGTGTGGGCATTAGCTAGGTATCATGGTGACAGTTATGGGCTAGCTTCCCACCTGGTCTATTTCACGTGACCCATGATCTTTTAAGAATTTAGTAATACTTCTCAAGAATTTTTAGAGTACACGTGTGGCACTTGCTAGGCTAGTTGGTCTGCAAGGCTGGAGCCTCTAAATAATTCTGTTTAGCTTGGCTGATGGCCACTACAACCTGTGCTCTGGTACTATGGGCAATGTATCTTGGCGTTTTGCCTGTCTCTGTGCAGGATTTGGATTATGGTGGATTGATTTAATTTTTTGCAGTTTATAACTCAGCTTTGACCTTTGGCTGTTGGCATATTGATCCTTTCCCAAAAGCTCTGTTTATCCAGCATTTTTAGACTCACATCCTTGCGGTAAAACTTAGCAAGCTCTTCTTTCAGCTACTCCTAGAAAAAAATAGTAATATTGTAAGGGGAAAGAAGACAATGAAAAAGCTTTAATCAACGCCAAATGCAGCCAAGACCTTAACACGGTGAGGCCTACTTCCATCAGAGCTGAAGACAGCCTTACCCACTGAAAAGCCTCTTTATTTCACCTCTGCTTCTCCAGCTTCTCTAGCATATTCAGTCACACCTTGGGAGTGAAGGGAAGAGAGAGATAATGCCCATTTCAGAATGGATGTATTTGTATGATTTTCAGCTACAGAGCTGGCAAATTTGAGGAGGAATCAGATGTGACCCTGCTATAATGTTTGGAAAATGTTGTCAAACACCAGACTGTCAGAGCTGAGAGGTTATTTGAATATGAATTGTACTCTCTATCCATTCTCCCAGGGACTGCAGTATCACCTTGCAAACAATCGTCAATGTCACCTATGCTGATTATACCAGGGAGTTGAAACAGAGATTTCTATTTGAACAGTTGTCCTGAAACACAGAGAAAAAGCTATTACTTCTGGATATCAGGAGGACATCACTAGGCTTTAACCTGTGACCCAAGAACAGTTTGATGCATATTAGGGAAAGCACAGTACTTTTGCCACATGGAGGCTTAGACTACTTCTGAAACATCATATTTCAATTCGTGTTGGAAATAAAAGGCTGTGAAGTAGTTAGCATTTTACCTCAAAATAATTGGACTGTAACTGCTAGTAATTCAGGAGCTGTTTTTTTTCACACAGCTGAGCTGTCCATGGGGAAGGAATGGTATTGTTAGCTGAAGAAAGTCATCTTATCAGCCCTCCCAACAATAAATTCTCCCTACACAAGTCATCTTTAGCCCATACATATTTTGCTTTTCAATGTCCTTGTTTCACTTAAAATGATGATATTCCCACAAAATCAGTTTGGTCAGTACAACTGCTATGTGAATATCTTTTCCATAGCATATAGCCTGATAACTACTTGGGCTGAAGCAGCTTGATAAACTAAATTTTAAGTGCTGCCTTTTAGAGGCCTAACAAAGCCTTATGAATAGAAAGATTCTCCAAGTGCCAGCACGGCCATGGTCCAGGCAGTCCTGAGGAGTGGTATCAGCCTAACGTTTTAGGAAATACAGACCTCAGTCTAGTTATCTTTTTACAAATGTCTGTCTCCATTTCCTGGTACACTGACTTCTGCATCTCTTTACAGGTGCAGAAAGGCTTTAAAGAGTTTGTAATTTAGCCAACATGAATGCTGTAATGTCCTCAACTGCCTATTTTTTTTCTTTCATTGACAACTTTATCTGTGAACTCTAAAGCTCTTTTTTTTTGCGTTACACAATTGCATTTGTGCTCTTTCCCTAAGATTTTATTTGGAGCATATTATGAGCTAATGTGGGGATAAGAAGAGAAATTAACCATGGAAGTTAATCTTCTGGCTTTTCCAACCAGCCTCAATACCTGTCTCCTCTACCTGTGCACAGCAGCCTGGATTTCTCCTGGTTTATTTCAGGTATGTAGGCTCTCCTTTTATTCATGAGCAAATCAGCTTTGTTAATGTTAATTTGTTAATGTAGTATTAGAATGTACATGCCTGGTTTATCAGGAGAGTTTGTTTCTAAAACTTTAAATGTTATAAAAGCAGTAAATCTTTGATATGAAAATCCCACAGTATACTGTCTAGTTAGAAAGGCAAAATCTTACGCTGGTTATTGTAAGTGTTCATGAATGACAGTCACATCCCCTTTACTGTGACACCTTGTTAGAGTTATAATAGGAAATGACAAAATAAATAACCTCTTCCTCTCCATTTTCTCTCTTTGTCACAGCAGAACAGCAGTATCACTTTTTTCATGCACTCCCTATAGTGTATAGAGCAATGGTAGATTAACAGGAAGGAAATAACAGCTAATAGCTTCATGTTTCATCAGAGGAGTATCTGCCTTGAATGACTTGCCAATAAAGTAGAATGGAAGCTCTTATCTGAAATTTTTTCTCTGTCAGGAATAAATGAATAAACAACTGTTGCATGAGGAGAAGATGGGCACCTTCAACACCAAGAGAAATGTCAGGTGGTTCACTGTACTGTCAGATTTTACTGTCTAACAAAAATTAATCCAGCCTTTATTCAAAGTTATAAAGTATTAGGGATTTAAGATATCAACTAATGTCTTTGCTTGACAGCAAGGTGAATCCTCAAATGCATCCTTCCCACCCTCAACCATGTTATATTCTCCCATATGCATATGAGCAGATACCCATGTGTGCTTTGGACTTCATGGTTTAGATTAATTTCTTAATGTTCTAATGATTAACAGAAGAGCCATCTTAGTCTATTTTTTCATGTTTTCTGGTGACACCATGTGTCATATAATGCTCTTACGTTGAAAGGAGTTTTTACTCATAATAGTGGGCTTGTGAGGTTTTCTGCTGCCCCTCCTGTGTCTAGCAGCCAGAATTTAATCATGAGGTTTTACATCAAAAAAACTACAGAGAGCTGGGCTAAGCCAAGTAGAGTCAAGATCAACCGTTTTAGCTGACTCCTACTAGACAGACCAGACCTTATCCTTGAATTATATCACCTCAGTGGCATAAGCATAGTCTGAAAAAGAGTTTATAAGGAGTATATTAACATATTCCTCATGCAGGTATGTGATTTTTGTGTTCTGTTATTTCAGAGCCCCACAAAACCAAAACTACATTAAAAATATATTAGACTAAAATGATGTAAATATGAATCAATACCAGAGCCCTGATCTATTTAAATAGAAATCCAGGTTAATTTTAAAATAGAGGGGGAATCCCTCATTTAGGATATTTTGTAGTGTCACTTCCTGTATTGTCACAAGCTCTTGCTGGAGTCATCGTTAACAAAGGTCTCTTAAAACACACCTTCTATATCCAAAAAGCCATGCAAACAAACCTAAAGTCTTGAAGCACAGTCCTTCCAGGAACTCTCTTTGGACCGTGGAGATGACCACAGCAGACAAAATGGACCTTGTGGATAAAGGAACACTCTCAGACACTCTCAGTTTCCTCATTTGACAGTGAGCTGTAGCTCTAGAGAACTGAAGGAGCAGCAGTTTATTTCAGCTGTCTGTCTGTGGAGAGCAGTTTAGTGTCAGGGCCTCAAAAACATCTGACTGAGGCCATGTAGAAATTGGTCCTGAAGAAGTGACAGTTGTATCAAAAAAAGGTCAGGAATGTCACTTTCTTGCTCTTTTCCTGATAGGAACTTCCATGCCTTTTTATTTCAAATTCAGAAGGAAACATTTCTTGGGCTGCAGGCTATTCCCTCTGTTGTATTCCTCCCAAAATGGTGTGGACTCCCAGGGACACTCCATACTTCTTTGCAGATGTTTTCAAAACACTGTCACCTTTAACACCTAGGCCAGGTGGCCTGAGTGGCTTCATCCACTTACTCCCACAATTTGCTTATTCCCACAATAAGCAAAGAATCACCAATGGATTCATTGCTAAAATGCTCTTTATGAGTTAAGTACTTATCCATCATTGTGAATGTGCATGCTGTTTCCGGGGATGAAAGAGATAAAAGCCCTCACTCCAAACATTTTTACTGTGTGACTCTCATTTACCTGCAATGTTACAAAATTTCAATAGCTCGCCTGGATAGCTGGGATAGGCTAGGGTGCTCAGCACATTCATTGCTAATCACCAGTTTGGTAATTATTCCTCCATTTTGTAATTTCAGTATGCCTCTGACGTTGCCTGGAAAGCTCTGCTTCTCAAATATATTTATGGGTATTCTCTGCTGTTTGCAGTTATTGTATAGCTCTGATTAATACTTCCTCCTCTCTGACACAGAAGGATCTGCATTCTAATACTATCTTTATTATTTTCCACCAGATTCCATACTTTTGAATTAAAAAAAAAAAGAAGTGTAAATCTAGGAAGTAGTGTTGGAGGTCCATAAAATGTGAGACCATGAAAATGTCATCACTGTACATTTTATTTTCCTGTCTACTTTGAATCTCCCAAATGTTGTTAATTTAATTATGGTTGCATTGTTCATTTGGGATATCTTAATCTTAAGAGGTAGTCTGACCCAGACCTCCAGCTCCACTTTCAAGGTTTAGACAGTATGTGGAATGATTATTTCAGCTTCCTTCTTCATATGTGAACTCATGTCCATCCGTCAGTCCCTGTGATAAGCTTAGACCATGCACTGAGTATTGTTAATCAAGTTTTTCCCAAGTCTAGCAAAATTATTATACCTTGGTCACACTATTTCTATGCATTTTGATTTTCTTCAATGACCCATGCTATTTTTCCTTTGACCGGAGCACACAGTAACAGGCTTCATAGAAGACCTTGGCAATGAAAATCACATTGTACAATAGATTTTAGTCCAGCCCTGTGTGAATGATTTGTATGAATCAGCTTGCCTTGCAAAAAGATGTAGCAGCTATCACCTGGGTCTTTATTTTGTTTTATAATAAAGTTTGTATCAATTAACGGCTGGGAAATTTTAGTCTCCCCTTTATGGGAAGTTACAGCCTAGTTCCACACTGGTCTTAATTCTGTTGAATCAGAGTGCAGTCAATACAAGCATAACTCTTGGTTCAGCCTGCAAAAAATAATGGCAATTTTATCTCTGCATTTCAATAATGAAATAATTCCTTATTCTCTTATTCTACAGTCCTCATCTTAATAACAGCCTACAGGCTTTTATTTTCTCACTGGAAGTCCTTTATAGGCTGAAGGAAATAATCCTGACCAATTTCAACAATTCCATGATGCTTCCATGACTAAAATGCTGCTTTCAATATTATATTAAGGCAAATTTTTCTCAGAGGTATGCTATTCTGTACTTTAAAGTAGTAACTCACCTTCTTTAACAGGAGTTGCCACAGATTTATTACAATTTATCTGAAGGAGGGAAAGTGTTCTTTGTCCAGCAGCTGACAAGAGCTCTGTGTGTGTGTGTGTGTTTGTGTGTGTGTATGTAAAACACATTTTTTTCTATATTTCTGTAACAACTGTTGATGGAGGGGAGAATGAGGGAACGATTACATCAAACAGAAGGTAGTTCCATCAGGTTGCTCTTCAAGAGGTGGATAAAGGCATTACCAAAGCATTCTGAGTGACTCTTTCAAACCCATTTATTGTGATAGCCAAGACAAATATCACAGCGTATATCTAACATCTGAAATGTCAGGCCAAATAAAATGATGGATTAGTAAGGCCATGGACACAACAGTAGAGAGAAACTGAAATATAATTATGCCAGAGCCAATGCGTGTTGCAGAAAATGAAGCTGGAATGGAAATAGCAAGAAAGCTTATCATAGATTCCTCAAATGGGAAAAAAGATTCATCCTGCTGTTTAACATAAGTATTAGTGTTTCATCAGTTCTTTGTTGGTGAACGCAGCGCAACCTAGACTGTTATCTTCAGACAATTTGAGCTTTCATTTGTTATCTGTACTGTAACTTGTATTTTGGGAATAACCCATGAAACAACAAAAAATGTACTATGTATCACTATAACTATTGATAATAATATTCAACATACATGTATTTTCCTTGCTCACTGTGGAGATGATAAAGTTAATCCAGTACTTTCTGCATGAACTGCTGTAATACTCAAAGCAAAAGTTCTATACATTCTCAAGCATAAGTGTGTTGATAGAAAATCTAATACTGCAGAGATCATTTATCAGAGTATGTCAGCTGTTGGGTGGTGTAAATACAGAAGGAATTGTGACAAAGGCAGTTGTCACACTGTCAGAGTCATGGCTGATCCAACACACTACATTTTGAAATGCAAGAACTATGCAGTAATGAGTCACCCTGTGTAATGTGTAATAGAAAGGATATAATCAGAAAAGATTTATATTATTACCATAAAAAAAATAAAAAGTCTCTTATAAGTCTTACTGTGTCTTCAAATTCTATCTTGACATTTTACAATGCATGATGCAATAATGACTAAAGAAGGAAGCAGCAATAATTAAAAATCACAAGGCAGCAGCCAGGTAATGCTCAGATGCAGAGGATGGGAGGAGGATGTGCAGATGTAGAGTATGGGAGGGGGCATGCCCATGAGCCAGCCCCCATGCTTTGCGCATGCTGGAAGGAGAAGCAGAGGGTGGATAGCAGACATGAGCAGGCTGGCTCCCAGCATTTGTTGTCTTTCCAGGAACAATGCTGTTGGTCAGCCTGGCAAAAACTCAGTACTCTGACACACTGTTGTGTGAAAGATTGAAGCTCTGTACAGCCTTATGTGGACTGGCCTGTGGAATGAACATGTTCAGTTCTTGCAAATCATGTAAAGGAAACAGCTCACCTAGGCTAATGCATGGTGCAGGCTCACACTTACTCCTTCAAGAGGAGGTTAGTCTAAATCAGCATCTTAGCACTAACTTACAAATGAAATGATTTGCTGAGCATGCCTGGGCAAAAAGCACAATGAAGTCTATGCTTAATTCACAGCATGGACACATCTTACTTCAAAGTGCATGATGCCACACTCTTTTTAGTGCCAGCTCTCAGTGCCTGAAGCCAGTTATTCTTCAGTTACATCAAAGCAATGATGAGAGCAAGTATATTTCATCTTGTTCTTCCAGTAAATCTAACCTTTCATGGAGGAGGAAGCACCTTCTTTGTGGTGGTGCAATGGTCACAAGTACATTACATTGCCTGGAAGCCCTCAAGAAATCTGACAGACATTGATGCCCCTTACCAGTGATTCAAATTCTTCCACTGGACTCCCTTGAACCCTTATCAGAGCTGCCAAAAGGCTAACCTTGTTCATAAACATCTAATGAAGTACCAAAAAAACATGGAATACACTTCTATTGCAATTCTCCACATCTCTTTCATGCATCCTAACAATAAACAAACAAACAAACAAATATAGATCAGAAAGGCAAGTTCTCTTCTGCCATGGCATTTACAAGCACAGCAAGGGGCAAAATACATATTTTTTAAAATTACATCCTTCAAGCTCTTGCCATCTCAGCTTCTTATTGCATCATCAGTTAGCAGCTTTCTTCACAGTTGTGGAAATAGCAATAGGGGCCTCAGCTCAAATAAACACATGCTTTAAGTCTCACTGAGTGCTGGGGAATTTAAGCACATACTTACAGTTAAACACATGCTTAATGTCTTTTCACAGAGCCATATCCATCACTTCTGTAAGCAGGTATGTCTTCATCAGAAAAAAAAAAAAAAAAAAAAAAGATTTGCTTTCAACAGAAAGGATTTGAAGCTGCTCTTCTGAGTTTTTATACCAGCACCGATTTCTAGCTCAAGCTGTTTTATCAAGAGTGACTGGTAAAATCATCATATGTCACAGCTGAATGGGAGGGGACAGAAAGAGTAAACAAGTAATCAGGAAGATGTGATTTTACAGATTTACAGGCTGCTGTGACAGGGAAATGAGACCAAAGTTGAAAACTCTCTGTCAGCATCTCCACCTCTTATGAACTGGAGCAGACTGAATATAAGTTTGTCAGCTGAGCACAGCTGACACAGGAAGGCACAGGAGATGCATCTTTCAGGGGAGACACCATGGATCATTTTTATCTTGGTAAGTCAAGAGAGAAAACTAACTTCATCACAAGTTCATAACTTCTGAACCCCTGATTAAAACCAGTGCAGAATCCGCTGAACAACATCCAGATTGGTCCTGACTGCTTTTGCATATTCTGATTTTGAACGAACAAGGTTGAAGATGCTCCTGGACAAGCTCAAACATAAAAAGGAAGCCTACAGAGGGTGGAAACAAGGACAGATAACCTGAGAGGAGTATGGAGAAACTGTCTGAGCAGCCAGGGATCAGGTTAGGAAGGCCAAGGCCCTGATATGATTACATTTGGCCAGGGATGTCCACAGCAACAAAAAAAGCTTCTATAGGTACGCTGGTGATAAAAGGAAATCTAGATAAAATGTGGGCTTCTACAGAAGGGAACAGGAGACCTGTTTACCTGGGATATGGAGAAGTCTGAGGTACTCAATGACTTTTTTGCCTCAGTCTTTACCGGCAAGTGCTCCAGCCACACTGCCCAAGATGTAGAAGACAAAGCTGGGTACTGGGAGAATGAAGAACCACTCACTGTAGGAGAAGATCAGGTTCGAGACCATGTAAAGAACCTGAAGGTGCACGAGTCCATGGGACCTGATGAGATGCATCCACGAGTCCTGAGGGAACAGGTGGATGAAGCAGCTAAACCACTATCCCTTGTATTTGAGAAGTTGTGGCAGCTCAGTGAAGTTCTTTCTGACTGGAAAAGGGGAAACATAACCCCCATTTTTAAAAGGGGAAAAATGGAAGACCTGGGGAAGTACAAGCCAGTCAGTCTCACCACTCTGCCCAGGTCAATCATGGAGCAGATCCTCCTGGAAACTATGCTAGGGCACATGGGAAATAGGGACATGATTGGTGATGGCCAACATGGCTTCATTAAGGGCAAATTGTGCCTGACAGATTTGGTGGCTTTTGACAACGGGGTTACAGATTGGTGGGTAAGGGAAGAGCAACTGAAGTCATCCATCTGGATTTGTGCAAAGCATTTGACACTGTCCCGTATGATTTCCTTGTCTCCAAATTGGAGAGACATGGATTTGATGTGTAGACTACTGAGTGGATAAGGAATTGGCTGGATGGTTGCACTCAAAGAGTTGCAGTCAACAGCTGGAGAGCAGTGACGAGTGGTGCTCCTCAGGTTAGTATTGGGACCGGCACAGTTTAACATCTTTGTTGGTGACATGGACAGTGTCATTGAGTGCACTGTCAGCAAGTTTGCCAATGACACCAAGCTGTGTGGTGTAGTCAACATGCTGGTGGGAAGGGATGTGCCATCCAGAGGGACCCTGAAGAGGTGGGCCCCAGCAAACCTTATGAAGTTCAACAAGGCCAAGGGCAATCCCAAGCACAGGCTGGATAATGATGAGTGGATTGAGAGCAGCCCTGCAGAGAAGGACTTGGAGGTATTAGTGGATGGAAAAGCTAGACATGAGCCAGAAATGTGCACTCGCAGCCCAGAAAGCCAACTGTATCCTTGGCTGCATCAAGAGTGGCCAGCTGGTCGAGGGGGGTGATTCTCCCCCTCTACTCCGCTCTGAGACCCCACCTGCAGTGCTGTGTCCAGCTCTGGGGCCCCTAACATAAGAAAGACATGAACCTGCTTGAGGAGGTCCAGAGGAGGCCACAGACATGATCAGGGGGCTGGAGTACCTCCCCTGTGAGGACAGGCTGAGAGAGTTGGGGTTGTTCAGCCTGGGGAAGGGAAAGCTCTGAGGAGACCTTATAGCGGCCTTCCAGTACTTAAAGAGGGCCTACAGGAAAGATGGGGAGGGACTCTTTATCAGGGAGTGTGGTGATAGGACGAGAGGTAACAGTTTTAAACTGAAAGAGGGTAGATTTAGGTTAGATATAAGGCAGAATTTCTTTTCTGTGAGGGTGGTGAGACACTGGCACAGGTTGCCCAGAGAAGCTGTGGCTGCCCCCTCCCTGGCAGTGTTCAAGGTCAGGCTGGACGGGGCTCTGAGCAACCTGGTCTAGTGGAAGGTGTCCCTGCCCATGGCAGGGGGGTTGGAAATAGATGATCCTTAAGGTCCCTTCCAACCCAAACCATTCAATGATTCTATAATTCTATGAATGCAATGACAAAACCCATGCAGCATCACTGGTTTATGCTAGAATTCATTTACCTGTCATGTAACTGCACTATTGTCCCACGATTATGTCTAATACTGTCTGGTAAGTGGCAGACATATCCAAGTACATGAAAGTAACCACTGATATTAACAGATCTCTGCCTGCTACTCTGAAGAGGTATTTCCCATGCTTAGTATCTGTAGTCTTTGGTAAACTACTCATATCCTGTATCTTTTGATAGTATTGAAATGTTTATTTACAGACATATATATAGCCCTGTGTTACCTGCATTCAAATGTCAGCTTGAGCACGTTAATTCAAGCACAAAAAGGGTAAGGGGATATTTCAGCTTTCCTAAGTAGGAAATACATTTCAGTATTCTCTGTGATAGTGCACCCAAGGTGAGTTATTAGTGTCTGTGTAACACACTAATGTAAGCAGTTACTGGAACTGCTTCATATACAGTGCTATACTGTTGTAAAATGATAAAAGAGCAAAAATTTAGCAAAAGATAAAAAGGCAATGCTTATATGATCCACAGCTCGGATCGAAGTTTTGTTTTGTAATCAGGATCACTATTTCTATAAACAAATCTTGCTTAGTTCTAGGGTAGAACTACTGTATTTTTAAGATTTATGACCAACAGAATGGTGATCTGAAAACATGCTGTGGAAAGAACCTGATTTTGTGTTCTTTAGGTGAACATAGCTTATTACAATATGAAAACCACACCTCTATAGCTTAAGTTACCCACCTCTTCATGAAGTCCCTCACCCTTTGAGGATGCATACATTAACAGCTAGACATTATGACTCTAAATGAAAGCAAGGAATAAAACTAGCCAATTGATGATATTGTGGTAAAATACTAACCAACAGAAGCACATGTTTGTGTGTTCAGAATCAAATAAATATGGTGTGGGCTTGTAACTTGATGTGCTGGCCACTTTGAATGCCTAGCACCGTTTTCTGCACAGAACTGCAATAAATACAAATATTTCAACTCTGTGTATTAATGGGCTCTTTGCACACAGAGTGAAGAACCCTGGTTTTGGGACAATACTACAGCAGTATTGTAATGTAGTTGCCACTGTCTTCTCTACAGAACTGGAAAAATGCAGCTGAAATCTCCAGTGTGGGGTCCCTCTCACAGGAGAGAGTCCTCCATGAACTTCTCCCATGTGAGTCTTTCCCCCAGGCTGCAGCTCTTCACAAACAGCTCCAGTGTGGGTCCCTCCCAGTGACGAACTGCTACAGTTGGGGCTTCCCTCAGAGTCCCAGCCCTCTTTGGGTGCAGCTGCCTGCTCCAGCATGGGGTCCTCCACAGGCTGCGGGTGGGCATTTTCTCCAGCAAAGACCTCCGTGGGCTGCAGGGGAACAGCCTGCCCTCTCATCACAGGCTGCAGGGGGGTCTCTGCTCTGGTGAACCTCTCTGCCACCTCCTTCTTTCTTCCACTGACCTGAGAGTGCGAGCGGTTCTCCCCCTGAGGAGGAAGGAGAAGCAGAAACAACAGGTGATGAACTGACCCCTGCACTGTTGGGGGAGAGAAGGAAGAGAAATCAGGAGCAAGGATGGGCCCAGAAAGAAGGGGAGGGGTGAGGGGAAGGTGTTTTTAAGATGTGGTTATATTTCTCACTGTTCTACTCTGTTTGATTGGAAAATTAAGTGGTGATGGTGTTGGAATTAAATTGATGTTCATTTTCTTCTCCTAAGAAGTCTGTCTTTTGCCCATGACCAAAATGGGTGAATCATCCCTCCCTGTCCTTGTCTCAATCTCCTTCCCATCGCTGAGGGGGAAGGAGTGAGGGAGTAGCTGTGTGGTACTCAGTTGTCCTCTGGGCTCACAGGACAGGGCTTTATTCAACAAACAGCGTTGCCATTAGTAACTTTATTGGTGTGAGTGAAAATCTGTGCTCCTATGTGAGCTCTGTCTGGCAGGTGCCACAGATTACTAGCACTTTAGGCAGAACGTGTTGGGGTTGACCTTAGTATCTGTGCTTCCTTAGCAAGTAGGGGACTTGATCCTGCAGAGCAGAGCTGCACTGGCTTCAAGGAAAGCAGACCAGAGCAGCTTCTTATTGCAGGATCAGATCCTTGGGGTATGAAAATCATATAAATAACATTTCCTACTTCCTTAACCAGTTTTTTATGGGCATGGCACTTCACTCTGAAAATTATTTTTACCCCAGCTAAACAGAGCAATTATTTTGAGCATTTGATATTCAAAATGATGGCTATTACAGTCTTCCTCACACTTCCAGCTTTCTTTTACAAAGGAATGCAACACTTCCATGAAACATGAAAACCACAAATGGGCAGTGAAACTTCTTTTTAGGTGGGAAAGAACACAATGGATTTGAAACATGCAAGCAAAGTGCTATTAGCAGTCCTCATCCCTCCTGACAGATGTCAAGGTGGCTGCAGTTTAAAGGCTGTCTTGACAGTCACCACCGTTTACTAATAAAAGACAAGGAAGACAAGCCAAGGACTGGAGGGATTCAGTGGTGCTGTCTTACTCCACACTGTGGTCTCCAAACAGTGTGGGGAATTTCTCTGCCTGTTCAATGCTCCCTGTTTCCATGAGCTCTATAGCATAAATCTCTGATCCACAGAAACCTTCAATCCCATTAGTTTATGAGTTTTAAACAGACACCTAAAGCAGTCCTGAAAACTGTTATTTACATGAGTTACACTAAAACACTACTGTGGTTTAACCCTGGTAGGCAGTTAAGCACCACACAGCTACTTGCTCACTTCCCCACTGCCAAGCCCAGTGGTAAGGGGAAAGATAAAAAGGAAGAGTAAACCAAGAAAACTCCTGAGTCAAGGTAAAAATAGTTTAACAGATGGAGGAGAAGTGGAAGAATAAATAAAGAAAACAAAGCAAAGCAAATGATACAAAGACAATCACTAACTGCCTCTCATGCTAAACCAATGTCCCACCACTTCCCAAACGGAAGATAGCTAACCTACCTAAACTCCCCTCCCCTCAATTTTATTTTTGAATATGACACCGTGTGGCATGGAAAATCTCTTTGGTAAGTTTGGGTCATTTGCCTGGCTGTGTTCCCTCCCAACCTCTCGTGCACCCCAGTCTAGTCACTGGGGGCCAGAGTGAGCAGACAAGGCTTTGATACTGTGTAAATACTGTTCAGTAGTACCTAAAACATTGGTGTGTTATCAGCACCACAGGAGCTGCCATGGACAAAATTATCTCCATCCCAGCCAGACCCAGTACAAATGCTTTAAATCAGTAACTGCCCACTGGCAGATGATCCTAACTCTGGCCTACCTGGCAAATGAATGAGTTCTTTCAGTCTGCCCTCTGGCAGTCCCATGCTTTCCACTGTTACCATACATTACATTTTCAAAACAAATGCCTCTCGTGTCTCCATGTAGTGACTGCAAGACAAATTGCTTTTGCAATAAACAGTTGTAAATTGCTGGAAATTAATTTTTCTGATATGACCTGGTCCTGCTTTCCCAGGCAGGATCTTCTGTTTCTAGTGGAAGCTTTCCATAGGGATTTACCTGCAGTAGAACCATTTCCAACTTTCACATCTTAATAAGCCAGTAAAATTAGATTGATTTCCTGTCTTCAGTTCATTTATCATAGCTATGACAAACATGTTAAACTTGTCCAGTTAAGTTCTACCCAAAAACTTCTAAGTAGTTTGCACTTCATGGGAGTTATTTCATGAACGCTGACATAGTAACTTGAGTGAGGGTGACAGCAGGACAAACACTTCTGAAGAAGTCACTGGAATTGCAGGTGGTCACATCAGGCTTAGTGCAGCCCCTAATGTTTAGTGGAACTTGCACAGCTTCAGTAGCTCTGGGCAACCGGATGGCTCAGGGTCTTGGGTTGCTATCTATTTATAAAGTGACAGTTGCCATGGTATCTGAGCACCAGTGGAAAGGCAGCCTGTTGCTGCAGGCCTACAAACAGCATCCAGCCTAGCTGAGCTCTTAAAAGTACTATCATGCCAGGGCTGTTCAACAGCATGATACACACTGGACCCAAAATAAAATGAGTTAATTTGAACTTGGGTTTGCCAGGAGCTGTGAGTCTGAACGTCCCACAGTTGCCAAAAAACAAGAATCCCAGTTCCTTGTTTGCTGGGCAAGTCCTGTTGCAAAAAAAAAGATAGATGTTACCTGGACTGCCAACCATGATTAGCAATGAAAAGGACCATGGCCACTCTTTTGGCATGATTCACTGACAGCAGCAAACATCCAGGTGCATGATATAAACAGTCACAGCGCTGAATCCCTTTGGAGTTGTAGGCACAGCATCACTTACTGAGAAACTCTGAACAGACTCAGGCATGACCTGGAAAGCAGAGTACTCAGACCTGCCAAGCCAGCTGCAGCCTAGGCATGGACAGATAACTAGAGTACTTTATGACAAAAACTCAAGTGCCTACTGACTTGGATGGGTCTATGTACAAACTGGAGTCCACCACACAGGGGGGCTATACACAGGAGGCTAAAGAGCCGGAGAGCAGCTTGTCAGAAAAGGTGTTGGAGGTCCTGGTGGACAAGTTGACCATAAGCCAGCAATGTGCCCTTGTGGAAAAAAAGCCAATGTTACCCTAGGTTGCATTAGGAAGGTCATTGCTGACAGGTCAAGGGATGTGATCCTTCCTCTCTGCTCAGCACTGGTGATGCACATGCAGATGCTGGGTCCAGGTCCAGGCCACTATGAACAATCTGGAGTGAGTCCAATTACAGGCCACAAATGTGATGGGATTGGAGCACCTTTCACAGAAAGAGGCTGAGAGAGCTGGAACTGTTCTGTCTGGAGAACAGAAGGCGCAGAGGTGTCTTATAACTGTGCATAAATACCCAATCAGAAAGAATAAAGAGGATAGAGCTAGACTCTTCTCAGAAATATCCAGTGAAAGGAGAAAAGACAGTGAGTACAACCAAAATAAAAGACATTCCATGTAACCACAAGAAAAAAAAAAAAAAAAATTAGTGTGAGGGTGATCAAACACTGGAACAGCTTGATCAGAGATGATGTGTAGTCTCCATCCTTGGAGATATTCAAAACCAACCAGACACAGCCCTGAGCAACCTGCTATAACTGACTCTCCTAGAAGCACCCACCAGCCTCAGTGACTGTGGTGCTGTTACCCTCATGTATTGCATGCTTTCATTTAGTTTCTAGGTGCCTAAACTCTGTTCTGTCTGCCAACCTGCAAAATAAGGACAATACTTGCTTATTTTATAAAAACTAAAGGGAAATGACAAAAATATTAGTTAATATCATATTTATGCCAACCTGTGAGTGAAATTTTACTATGGAACAAAATTAATATTATGGTTGAACATTTGCAAATTTAATGAAATTACCTGCTCAGCATACAAAACAATGTGTATGTCACATGATCAGAGAGACACCATAAGTTGGCTAGACTTTCTATAAGGAAAGTTCACAACAGAAGAAGTTGAACAGTACATGAAGCATTCTCACTTTTCAATACTACAAGCAAAAGAACCTCTTCTAAATCTGAGGAATGTGGAAAAAATCATCCCAGCAGTGGTAAAGAACTTCCAGGGAAGGAGAAATGGCTGGGTTTCAGCTAAATTTAGCTAACACATTTCAATTAACCCACCTAAAGAGCATATCTTCCTTATTGAAAGTGCAAGTTGTTAGCACATTTTTTTTCATTTTCACTGCATACAGGCCAGTCTTTAGAGAAAGCATAACAAGTCCAGCACCTGTATCACTTCTCTTTTCAAAAACTTTAGACATCTTGTGTAACACCTCTAAGATGAGCATCTACAAGGTTTTTTTTTCTGTTGAGGAAGTACTACAGTATGATGCATGCCCAATTTTCAGCGCTTCCAGACTTGCCAGTATTTTACTTTAGAGCTTGTTTATACATGCACCTTCCTCCAAGCACCACCTAATCTGTCATAAACAATGGAAATAAGATGAAACTCTATCTGTTTTCACCTACACAGTTTGCCAGCTCAATTTAAATGACTCTGTGTGGGGGAAACCTTAAACAATCAGTGAAAGTGATTCACTGTATCTGAGTTCTGGTCAGCTTTGAATTTGTTCCCAAAGTTTCTCAAGAAACTGTGCTTCTAAGCCCAAGTAACTCCCTGGTGGCTGAAGAAGGTGAAATGAGCCATTTGAAAGATTTTTCAGTATTTATGAATGGATCACTTACAGAAACATAAATAATGTAACTGGAGCAGTAAAAATCCTGGTTAGCCATGCAGCTGCATGTATGTCTGAGGATTATTACCACTGGTAAGTAGTGGCATAGGCACCCCATTTTTAAAAGAAGTTTTTGCCTCATTAAATTGCTTCTCTGGAAATTAGAAACTTGCTTCAACTACATTGTTTTGACTTGCTGGGGGAAGAGTCTCTCAACCACAAGGTTCCCTGCTGCTGGACTCAGCCAAAAAACTGTTAATAACTCCAGCAGATGTTTCTGGTTTTTAGGTGACATAACTCCCTTTCTCCCACCACACACTTTTTCAAAAGCAGACACCAATATGACTGAATTCAAGCATGCTCCACAGCTACCACTAAAGCAAAATCCAATGTTAGCCAGTAAGTGCTGATAAAACTTCAGCGCAAAGTCAGTGTGAGAGCAAAATTGGGTTTCAGTACATTTACTCTGGTGAGCACTGTCAGTGTAGCCAAGAAAACTTACCTTGTGAGAAAGATCAAAAGATTGTAAGATTAGGCCACGTAATCCTATGATTAATGGTTTGCAGTTTTAAAAATGTTGACCTTGATTATCAGTATTAGAAGCTGGCCTTATTTACTTAGGCATTGTCTGTTGTTTAGCACATGGTCACTCATTCAGCAACTTCCTCACAAAAGAGAATGGGCCCTGTTAGATTCTCAGCACAATATTGCTTCATTTCTTTTATTTCTGGATGGTTTTTCACGCTCTGGCCTTTGGGGTTCAGCAGTATTGGGAATATATTTTATAAACACTACTAGACCTCTGTGCTGTACTAAACAAGCCTTGGCACTGAAGCGTTCAGACACTGTCAGCATCTTTGTACTGTTGTGAACCTAAAATCTTAAACTGAATGTCTGTTCTATGCTTTTTCTAGTGAGAAGGAGAAATGATGAAAGAAAGATCTGTTTCCTTTTTCTTGGAGTATGGAGCTTAATAGATATTCTTAAAGCAAGATGTAGTGGCCAAGGAAACACAGTTGTCAACATATTAATGAAAAAATACATTGTGTACTTCATATCCATAAACAAGGAAGCAGCGTCTGTATGTTTCAAGAAGGGCAAAAGGAAAGACTGATTCCTGACTCAGTATGCACTCTGCTGTTATTTAATTAAAACTTAACAATGGTATGTGCTCAGTAGCACATCCTCATCCACCAACTGTACTATTTGGATAGTGTTCATTTTATAATATCCCGGTAAGAATTGTTAGGTTTTTTTGGATTCTCTTTCATATTAATTTTCAAATCTATGATTACCAAACTAAGTAAGGTCTGTGAATGTGTCAGAAAATATACTAACCTACAGAGGAGTACTTCTGGTGGTTGAAACTGTCATAGTAGTAACCTCAGTCTCATAAAATGACTGTGTTGTCTTTTTTTGAGACTTCTGTCGAACAACTTGTATTCAGATGGTGCTCAATCTCACTGATACTCAAAGTCTTGTGCAAATCAGTGTTCTTTGCTCTAGTTATACCAGGTTATGTTTCCAATCATAAAGCTTAAAAAGGAAAAAAAAACCTGTGCACAGCTATAAAAACTTCCTTTTCCTGCGCAATGGCAGGTGTATCAGAAAAACCTAAATAACATAGTGGATCAAAACCTAGTGTTTTACACATATTCATTTCTCCCCTTCATTTGCAATTCTTATGAAAACATGGGAAAAATGCTAAGAAATTACTGAGATCAGAGAGAAATAGCACAGAACACATTCTGATTATATTTGGAGGTGTAGTTATATCTGGAAGCTGAAAAATGTTTTGTAAAAAAACCAAATCTTCAAGCTTTGAAAAACACACAGCATAACATCTTATAATTTTTTACAAGAGTGTAAATCCGACTTTTGAAGAAAATGAAATTACAGTTTCTGGACAAAATGTAAACCTGTTACAGGCAAACCACTTACACCAGCTGTGAAGCATTACAGTTATTTACATTAAAGAACTACTTCCAAGTTATTGTGGGAAAACAGCAGTAGCCTTATTCTATTAGTACACTACCTCATACCACTTCAGTGATATACAGAATATGCAGGACTACCAAAACTCTACAGCAGTCTGAAGGGCTAACTTCTGTGTACAACCAAACCTGTCATTAAGGGGAAGAAACCAGAAATACAAAAGGGTTCATAGTACAGCTATGAATATATAACATATAAATCTAGTTTCTGGAGGGCTCAAAAAACTATATGAATACCTGCTATATATTGGAAGCATCTTCAACCTTCTGCTTGTATTTAAAGCATGCCTTGCCTTTTTGCTTCTTTCAAACCATGGTGAAGATTAAAACAGACAGATTTCAGCACTTCTTTTAAACTCCAACTATTTCCAGTATTTGCAGCGCATTACCTAGGAATGTCTGAACTATATGAAGTTACAGAAATGGCTGACTGGATTGAAGGACTACCAATGAATCAAATAATTATAACATGCTGGAAAGAATCAATTACATTTAGAATTGAATATTTTGTGCTAATATTAACATATGAAGACTGGCATCAGTTCCTACATCATGTTACGTAAGCATCTATGCAACTTAAAGAACATTGTGCATTGATTCATGCTATACAGAGACTGCTTTTTACATCACCCCAATTTATTTATAAAAGAATGAGAAACAAGCATCTCTTCCATACCTTTACCAAGAAAACATGGGGATTTTCCCAAGCAATTTCCCATGCATTATCTGACTGTGGTTTGTAAACTAGCACAAAGAATGTTCTTGCTTGGGGAGTGGACCATGTCTTTCCCGTCACTTCTGTGAGAGAAATATGGGTCTGAAGTATCAATTCAAGATTGAATACTGCAAGAGAATACTACACAAACAGACAAATGAAAGGATGAACTTATGAACAACTAGACTACCCTTTTGGAGAACAGTAAGCATTGCCACCAGAAAACGATTTGTTTGGATGGCGCTAAATTTAATTTTTACTAACAGGTCAAATACAATTTTAACCTCATAGAAAAATGTTTTTGATGTATTTCTGCTATATATACACGCCACATTCATCAAATATTCTTCACTACAGAATGCAGAGCAGACAATTTTTTATTAAGGATTTCAGGGTCTCTTTACTACATGTGATGCAAAGAACTTATCTGCATGTATTCTGTAATGTGCAATAAATCAATCTGCCACAGATTACAGCAACCCCACCACTATGATGCCAGTGGTATAATGACCCCTGGTCTTGTTCATGTCAAAGGTGTCATCTCATTTCCTAACAGCTCCTTGTATGTGCTCATTATTCCTGGCTGCAATCTGCGTATCAGGGGAATCTTTTCAAACGAGTAGCATATAAAAGGGATGCTAATAAGAGACTGAAGAGTATTTCTCAAAGCACTTGTCCAAAACCAGACCATTTGAGAATAATGGCCCTATGTCATTAAAACACATCTTCTTAAGCATTCCTTTGTATTAACAAATGCTGCCAATTTATGGGTGAAACCATAGATTCAGCTTTGAAAGATTATTTATTTGGAATCAGATGAAGCGGAATCCAGTTTGGGCAAACTCTTTGCAGAATGGGCTTCACTTTCAAGCTAGCAGCTGTTAGGACTGCAAGACAGGAGAGGATGAACTGCTGAGAGGGAAGTAAGGTAGTTTGTTGCATATGATCACCCCATGACACAATCTCCAAGCAAAATGGAGAATGCTGTCTTGGCAAGGAATGAACTTTTTGTTTAAGACATGATAAAGAAAAGCCAATCAAGCTTGAAGGGAAGGAACCTTTATAATCACATCCTGGATTTCACCCATATTCCCCAGTGAGTATAAAACAAAAAGCAGATTCATTCTTCCAAGAAGGATCACTGTGGGGAGATCTTTCATCAGTGGACTAATAGAGAAGCTGTCTTGGTTAAGAAGTTGACTAGCTGCATGTATGGCACACTGGAGTTTATACTAGCAGCTTAGTGCAAGGCTGTACTTGGGTAAGTTCTTAGACAAGTTATACCAGGAAGACATGGAGCACAACTCAGTTCCAGCTGATGTAAAGGGAAACAAAATTTATTTCTACTGAAGTAATGTAAGTACACTTAGGTGTACTAAGCACAAAAGCAAAGCACGATTGTCTTTATTTTTCAAAAATAATAGGATTAAGATATTTTGTAAACTTACCACAGCAAGACATCTCACATTCTAAACTTTAACTTCTGAATTGATCTGGAAAACTATACAGATATTTCCTAAACTTGTATTTAAATATATTCATTAAATAATACAATTTGACTTCCATGACAGACAATCATACAACCCTGTTGACTCCCTTAATGACTTTTCTTAAATATGTATCTATCCCTACTGAAGCTTCTTCCAATTTAGAAGGAGAAAATAACCTCATCCAGCAGTATTATAAACTGGGGTCTGAATGTTATATGGAGAGTTACATGCTACATATTTAAATAAGTTTTTAAAAAGATGAATCAGATGAGTTAATTCTCTAATCACACACCTGCTTCATTTAGGCTCCAAGCTGGAAATCTGTAAATGTGACAAGTGTTACACACTGCAAGCACTCCTACTGAAAGCACAAGGACTGCCCTATATGTGCAGCAGTTCTACATGAGCTTAAGTTTGTTGTGGTTTATTTCCAGCCATCAACTAAGCACCATGCAACTGCTTGCTCACTCCTCTGCCCCTCCTACTCCCCCTGGCTGGGATGGGGAGGATAATCGAAAAAAAAGTAAAACTCATATTGGTTGACATAAAAAATAAGAACAGTTTAATAATTAAAATAAAATATAATAATATAGTCATAATAATTGAAATGAAAAGGAAGATAACAAAAAGAGAGTTAAATAGAACCCAGGAAAAACAAGTGATGAACAATTCAATTGCTCACCACCCACTGACTGATGCCCAGCCAGTCCCAGAGCAAGGATCAACACTTCCCAGCCAGCACCCCCCAGTTAATGTACTGAGCATGACATCCTATGGTATGGAATATCCCTCCGGATACTTCGGGTCACCTGTTCTGGCCACGCTCCCTCCCAGCTTCTTGTGCACCTGCTCGCTGGCAGAGCATGGGAAACTGAAAAATCCTTAACATAGGATAAGCTCAGCTCAGCAACACCTAAAACATCAGTGTGTTACCAACATTATTCTCACACCGAATCCAAAACACAGCACTGTACCAGCTATGGGGAAGAAAATGAACTCTGTCCCAGCTGAAACCAAGACAAAGCCTGAAGGTTAAGACTGCTTCCACTTGTAAATGTGGGTGCTTGGTGTAGTCTAGGATAAGAGAATTCGAACTGCAACAGAAATATTTGGAAATTAGAATTTCAAATATATTTTAAATGTAACCTGTTGATTTTAGATGACAGTTTTGTTTCTCAGGGCATGGGTAGATCCACGATTTTAATATGTAGTACCTGCTTTGTTATGTCTAAGACTGTTGCTAATTGGAAGTAGAATTTTCTTTTTTTTCTTTTTTTTTTTTTTTGTGGGAGGTTATTTTTCAACCTTGACAAAGTTTGTCAGCTTCAAATTCACACTTACAAAATTTCCATCAAAAATTACTGCACTTTCTAATGCAGTGGTCAGAAAAAAGCAACATAGCACATCTTCTTGCTAGATCAGGCCTCCAGTTATCTTCACAAGAGGAATAGAAGAAAATGTCTTCTTTCTCTCAGTTCGGTGGGACTTCTGAGACACTGCACTTCTGAAAATCAGACTGCTATTCAAATAATGAACACAGAATTCCAAAGCCTTATTTCAGAGAATGATGTCCTCTTTAACAAAAGGCAGTAACTGAAATGTATTTTCTAATGTTGAATCACATTAGGCCTTGCTGTATGTAGACACATCATACTGGCTATTGGCTCTGCCTTAGTTTTTTGACTGCAGGTCAGCCTAACCTAATTTGTTGGGGCAGATGTTTTTAAAATTAAAGAATTGAGAATGGAGTCATTATAAGTAAATAATTCATTAAAAATAACTTTTTTCATTAAAAATAACATTAAAAATAACTTCATTAAAAATAACTTATAAGTAAATAATTCATTAAAAATAACAAATAACTTGGAAACAGATGAGGGATACTTCATGTATGTTTTTTCTTCTTTATTTTAGAAGATGAAAAACTCTTTTCAGAACAAATAGTCTAGTAAAAAAACTAAAGTCCTTGCACCAAGCATAACATTGGTTAGGGTTAGGGTTTATTTTAATCTATTCTGTTTTGCCAACACATAAGCATTAAAAAAAAAAAAAACAAAACAAAACAAAACCCCAAACAGAAAAGTCAGGATTTTGTGGGTTTCTTGGATTTTTTTTTTTGAGGAGAATATATTCTACAGTGCAGCTGAAGCTTTGAAAAATTAAAAAAAAAAAGCTTGCTCATATTCACCTAGCTTTAGAGGACCAGCAAATTAAGCAACGCTGGAAATGTGTAGAACATTACAAGAAAGTAGATCTTAAGGAAGTTTGTTACTATAGGATTTCACCTAAAACACGAGGAGATTTAAATTAGATCTTCATTAGATCTGTGCACGTTGTTCTTCAGATGGATCTGCAGCTGGTGGGCCATGAGTAAAAATCACTGCTGGAGCTGCTACGACAGATAAACCAGCCTCTTGGAAAGATTTTATTAATTTTGTGCTCTTGGCTGAGTAAAAGGCATTGCAAATCTTAAAGCAGAGTAGTCATTAAGATTACAGTTGAGACATGATTAATTATCCCCTCTCTGTCACCTCTGCTTGTCTGTCACCTTTCACTCTGACCTGCTTCTATTCTTCTTTCCCTAGCACTCTGTGGACCAGATTCTCATTGGTGACATCAGTGATGCTGAGATCAGAAATTGGCTCCTTGCCTCTATTTTTCCCTTGCCTTCCCTCTAATTTGCCTTTCCCTGCACTCCTCTTCAAAGACTCTTCACTGCAGCTCCCAGTGCTTTGCAGGTATCCTTGACTACAGCTCGCATTTCCCAATCTGCGGCCAGCTGGAGTAACTCCCTGGTATGATATAATTCAGATCAAAGGCAGGTAGCCAATCAGCAAACGAGCAACTTGTTGGCACAGAACAGAAGTGACTCAGCCACTATTTGGTCCCCTCTTTATTATTAAATCTGGCCCAAAAGTAGTTGTAGGTGATGGATCTTGAAGACAGTAGATTGCGAGTCATGGTGAGCTGTACCAATTAAAACCAAAAAATGGCTCTTCTGGAACTGGATGTAGTCACAGACTTACCTGATCATCAATCCAGCTGCAAGGTAAAACCAGCACAGCCCAGTACTGCCGCGGATTTGTAACATGCTTTATGGAGATGGCGCCAAAATAACTTTATAATGCAAAAATCTATGATTGGATGGATAGCAGAATTGCTATGGGATTGGAAAGAAAACCGCAAAGTATCTTAATGAACCTTTAAAGATGTTAATTGCATAATACTGTAACTGTAGCATGAGGTTTATACTCCATTTATATATAACCCCTCTGGAGTAGGTTCTAGGCACAAGCCGCTATGTGCACAGTGATCTGAACATGTTTACAAAGCCATGCTTGTATTTGAAATCAAAGTACATCCTCCTACAAACATTTCCACCCCATGAAGTTACTCAGCAAGTCGTTACAAGGATAAGTCACTATTTATTTTCACTATCTATTCTTGGAAGGCTTGTTTTTTAAACAATATTTACTAAATGGAAACCAAATTTAAAACCACAAGTTTTTAAGCCTACCTGTTGTAATTCTCATTGACAGTGGTTGTTTCACAGAATGCCTTCAAAATATCCCTTTTCTTCCCATCAGGTAATTAATGCAATTTATTGAGCTGCAAGGGAAAGTTCACCATGTCAACAAAGATTCAACATTTCTACCAGTTAGATCATTGCATAAAGATTTAACCTATGTGTGCTGTCCATATCTTTGCCACTAGTCTATTCTTTCTTCCTTTCTTTCAGGGAAATTGTATGCTGCCTTTGTGCTTCCAAAGTAGGGATTATCTATCTCACAAGAAATTGGGTGTTTGGCCAATTTACATTTGCAAGAATATTATTCTCCACAGTATACTTGCAGACATAAGGAAACAGTGGGGGAGAAAATTCACCACCATGGCATGCTGAGCCAGAAATTCTACCATCATGTGTCAACATGGCTCCATATGCCAGGAGTACATAATATGAAGGCCAGTGTTAGGGATCTGAACAGGAGTGTTGGTACAGTTTACTAACTCAGTTTATCATCCAATGCAAATTAGTGCTGCTTTCTTTAACCCAAGGTACAAAATAAATGAAAGCAGTATTTCTCAGGGAGAGAAAAATGTGGTAGCTATGTGCAGTATAGTTCCAGAACACTTTGGCAGCAGTTCACTTGCTGTTATTTAAGTTAAAAATGAAAGCACTTCCAAAGAGGGGCAAACCAAGATCCCACACGTGTACTTTGAAAAACAAAGTAGGAAAGATTCCACCCATGACATTTCAAGTCCCATCTGCACTAATGTCTTTGCCAATTCTGGAAATCAGTGCTTTGTTCTTCCAAAGACTCTCTGTCAAAGACTGGTCAGTAGACACAAACCCCAATATAGCTGCAGACCTCCATTTCTGAATGTTTAATCTGAGGGTCATACTGGTCCCTTGCAGGGTTTGTAGTAACTATCTTAGTCCTTATCATAACAAGTTTTCTACTCACTAGTGCCTGCTAATAGTCAGAATGTTTCTTGGCTAAAATTACACAACAGTGTTGTGCTGGGTTTGTGTGGTGGGGTTTCTGGTAACAGAGGAGGCGGCTACAGCAGTGGCCCCACGTGAGAAGCTTCCCAAAGCTCCCCCAGCTCCAAGTCAGACCCACTTCTGGCCAAGGCTGAGCCAATTGCATTGACATAGTGTTTAGGGATATGGAGTAGTTGGGAACTGTCAGTGTTAGGTTAACGTTTGGAGTAGATGATCTTCAAGGTCTTTTCCAGCATTGATGATTCTGTGATTCTGTAATCGCCAACAGTGGCTGCAACTGTGCAGTAACATATTTAAGAATGGGGGGAACCTGAGAAGAGGAAGGAGAGTTGGGAGGAGGAGTATGAGAAAGACACCTACAGGAACATCAAGGTCAGTAGAAGAAAGGAGGAAGAGGGGAATGCACTGGAGGAGAGACTCCCCTGTATCCTGTGGTGAGAGGGTACGGTTGCCCCGCCCCTGCTACCGTGGAGGTCCACAGTGAAGCAGAGATCTGCTTGTGGAGGACCCCATGCTGGAGCAGACAGCTGCACCCAAACCCAGGACTCTATGGGAAGAAGAAACACTGGCTGTTGTAGTTTGTTGCTGAAGGACTGTAACATGCAGAGGTGACCCACATCAGAGCAGCTCAGGAAGAGCTGCAGCCCACGGGAAGGACTCACACCAGAGAAAATCCATGGAAGACTGTCTCCTGTGAGAGGGAGATCAAGCTGGAGCAGGGGAAAATGTGAGGAGTCCTCCCCACGAGGAGGAAGAAGCAGCAGACTGACCATAACCTCCACTCCCTGTCCCCTGTGCTACTGAGGGACAGGAGGTAGAGAGATGGGAACAAAACTGAACCAGGGAAGAAGGGAGGAGGTGGCAGGGAAGGTGTTCATGCTTCTCATGGTCCCACTATGTCTGTTAAGTGGTGGTGGTGGTAGTGTTTAAATTAAAGTGGTGTGCTTTTTTTCTTCCTGTGTCTGTCTTTTGCCCATAACTGCAATGGGTGAGTCACCCCTCTCTGTCTTTATCTCAATTCCTGAGCCTTTTGCTTAATTTTCTCCTTCCCAGACCTGAGCAGGGAAGGGGTGAGTGGATGGCTACGTGGTGCTCAGTTGCCCTCTGGGCTCAAACCACAACAAACATAAAAGAAACAATCTACATACATGTTGAATAACACTGCCTGGAAAATGGCACTTTTCATTATGACTGAAATTTGAGTGAAGGCTGACTTCCTTACTCCTCAGTTTAGCAGTAACCTCTCCACAATCTCATCAGTGTTCCTTAAATTAGTTACCATTGCGTTAACTGTAATAGAAAATAACAAAGTGTACATAAGCTAAGGTAGCATGTTAAGAGGGTTACTTGTTTACAGTCTCTATGCACTCTACTTAATCCCCAAGATTATCCTCTAACCAACCACAACTGTTAACTGGTTCCGTATGAAGCCACTTATGCAGAATGTTCAAAAAACACCTATCAGATGAAACAGTGCATAGAAATCAGTTTTGAATTTATATACCAGCTACCAGCAAAAGCTGTAGCAGCCATGAGGAGGCAAAAGAACTGGCTTAGTCAAATGTGCTTCCCACTAGCTGCCAGAAACCTCCATTTCACATTCCTTGGCCCAGATTTCTTCCTGTTGGTTAGTTTTAACTCTGCTTGTTTCTCATTTCTATTATGGCCTCTCATTCTTACCTCCTCCAGTGCTTCCTCTGATCCTGTCTTTCCTCTGCTCCTTCCTCAAATAAACAAAACTCCATTTTTCTTCCAAACAGAGTATGCATATCAGCTAGGAACACAGAAGTAAGCTAACAGGTTTCATGTACATCTACACATTTGAAGGCAGATTTACAAAAAAAAAAAAAAAGGAAAAGAGAACACAGCAATTAGGTACAGGAAAGAGAAATGGGTACTTAGAAGGAACATTATTCTCTATTGGGATCCTTCAGAATAGCCAAAATTTTGCTTGTTTAGGGGGTGACAGGACAGGGAGTCATGAATAGCTGTGGATCTATTAATGATGCTGATAATGGAGTCTCATGTCTAGATTTGGCAGAGTAATACAGTACCACACCCTGTGAATGTTATTCTCTATGGGTGCTGACTACATAGCAGCGAGACCCACTGTCTCCAGTGTATTTGTGTTCCTCAGTATTCCATGAGGTTTTGGTAACAACTTTACTGTCAAGTTGCCCATGGGCTGAAATTAGATCTTACTGCTATTGTCCTTACTCATGCATACGTCCGATCCCTTTATTCCAAAATTCTTCATGTGGTGACAAACACAGGTTTTCATGCCTGCTGTGCAGGCCAACTTGCCAGGCAACATGAGCAGCTGTCCAACCAGTCAAGCGCTTTTCAAGTGGGCAACTTCTACTTAACTTTTGGAATGGTTTCAGAATCTAACATGCTGCTGGTACATCTATGGCTAACCTTCCAGTTTGAATCTGTCTTGTGCCACACCTTTGCTCTCAGGGGCTGTTTGGGAAAGTCCTTTGTGTAGTGGCTTCAGAAGCAGCCATGGTGGTGCCTTCTCTGGATTACTCTGAATTTAACTCTTTGCTAGGTTCTAAAATGTATTCTGTCAAGTGTCTTGCAAGTGAAAAGGACTACGTTTTGGCCCAGGCAAAGTAGGTAACTCAGAACAGCAGACTACCTGCTTTGTCAGGACTAAGACAGCAATATACCAGTTGCTTCAGCAGCCTATACAACCTGAAGTGTCAGCTGTACTTCCTACTTGTGTATCCCTGGCTTCTGAGGAAAATGTTGCAGGATGTAAGGCAGCAGCAGAAACAAACATGAGCAACAAAAGTAACAAGTAATTTTCCTGTCCTGGCTCTCCCACATAATGACTGAAGTTTAGTCCTTTCTCAGCAGCCTAATAGGCAGGACAGTAGTTGGCTGTAGTGGGAAGGATGTGAAAAGAAGTGCTGCAAGAGGGAATAGAGGCATACCTCTCATTTTTTCCTGTTACAAGCACCTTTAACAAAAGGAAGGTATGATCATAAATCCTAATTTATTAGCAACAATGTACCACTCTTTTCTAAGTACAAAAGAGCTCCGTTTGTTTACTGTGGTGCGGGATAATGAATGTTTTGCAAGAGATTTCTAGAGATTTCCATGTCTTTCAAACCTGTTTCAGGCCTTACACAACTGCATCTCCAATTACACTGTTGCTAGCTTGCTTTACTTTGTCATTACATCCCTTATAAGTAGTGCTATATTAGCATACTTTTTGTAATTGATTGTAATTGTTTCCTTGTTCTGACACAACAGTCCAGTACTGGTTTCCAGTTATCTTTTAAATGTGACCTTATTTGGTTACTGTGGGTAAGGTCATCTTCTATTTCAGACTGCTTGCATCTACCCACTCACAAATTTGTTTTCTTCCTTGCTAATTATTCTTAATGCATTCAGTCTTAGTGGAGGTTCAGAAGTTCACCAGCAAAAGGCAGGTTCTCTGCATTTTTTGAAAAGCTTCTGAAGCAAGTTTAATACAATCGTGCATCTGTGCTGCTTAGCAGTCTGTATATCACATGTAATAACATACAGCATTAAATGCTGGTAACACACATGAACTGAAACTTCAGCATATACTTATACCCAAGCATAATTTTTCATAAAAATCTTAAATGGCTTCCACAAGCACCCAGACTGCAAACTTCCTCTGCTTCACTTGTTCATAGCAGAGTCCAGTGAGAAGGCAAATGGCAGCCAGGGGCAAAAGGTGCACAGTCATAGTCCTTAATGTTATCATAAGCATGTATCAGAATGGATGGAGGCAATACTGTGGCAGGGGATTGTACCCCTGACATCCCTAGAAAAATCCATTTGTCCTGATAAATAGGAAGTAAACAAAAAAGGGCAAATAAATAATACAGAAACCAATTAACAAAATTATTGGCATTACTGACAAAATAATGACCTATCTACCCAGTTTCATCCTCCAAGATATTAATATCAGGTTCTTTGTAACTAAGGAGTGTAAGTTTACTTAGATCATCAGCTTCCCTGGAGCGGAATCACTCTGATTTTGAAAGCTTCTAACCAGAGATGACCCATTTAAATGTATCCCTCTATTTACTGAAATTAGCAAGTGCACTAGAGTTAAATCCCTGCTAGATAAACACCCCTCCAAGTACAAACCCAGCCACCTGATGGTCTTATTTTCATTGATAGTTTCATACTTTATCCTGAACAAATGAATTCTGAGATTTTAAACTTACCTGTGTTCTCCTAGATACTAGTATGTTAAGATTCTGTGGCATCTTTCTCCTCAGTATCTTACAGTAATATTTTTCAAGCACTTTCAGGTTATTTAAGACTCTTTATGACCCCAACAACTACCTCAGATAACAAACTAAAATTTTCTTTTTTTTCCAGATTGCCCTGCCCTGCCCAAGGGAGTGACCTGACATCTAGGGTTCTTTGCTTTATTTTGTTAGTTTGCTTAGTAGGTTATTCTATACATATTTTATAAAAGAAAAAAGTCATTGTTCAACTAATTTCACAGAAAAGTCCTAGGTATTTTTAGGAAATTAAGGAGGGTTAGTTAACTGCCTATGTTTTATACTGTCCAGAGGAACAGAAAATATTTTCTGTTTCTTGACAGAAGTATTTGAAAACCATTCACATCAGCCTGTTACATAGAACTTAACTCCTCTGAGTAACTTCTTACCAGAAATGGGTTACTTTCACATTGTTTAAAACCAGTATCCAATTCTGCTCCCTTAGCCACAAAAAGTATATAAAAAAAATTGTTTACAAACCTATTAAGTTTTTTCATTACAGTTATGACTATTCTGTGTCTTAGGGGGTAAAAAAAAAGCATGAGGCTAGACAGATCTATGTTTGAGACATAGAGGTTTTCAGATGGATAAAGGCTTTTAAAAGTCCTAAAAATCAAACAGGTAGACCAGAACACAATGTTTTGAATTTGATAATGCTCTCTCACATATATTATATTCCACCTAAGCATTAAAAAGTGCTTGGAGAGAGATGTAGTGCTCTGACTCATAAGCACTGCTGCGAACTGCTGCAACAGTTAAAAGACATTACTAACACACAGACTGCTCTGCCTTCAGCCAGCCAGGACAATGGAGTGTCCTAGCCACCGTGATATATAGTCACCGAATCAGCCAGGTTAGAAAAGACCTTTAAGATCACCTAGTCACACAATTAACCTAACACTGACAGTTCTCTACTACACCGTATCTCTCAGCGCTATGTTAACTCTACTCTTAAACCCCTCCAGGGATGAGGACTCCACCACCTCTCTGGGCAGCCCATTCCAACGCCCAACAACCCCTTCTGGAAAGAAATACTTCCTGATATCTAGTCTAAACCTTCCTTGGTGCAACTCAAGGACATCACTTCTTGTCCTATTGCTTTTTACTTGGTTCAAGAGACTCATCCCCATCTCCCTGCACCCTCCTTTCAGGAAGCTGTAGAGGGTGATGAGGTCTCCCCTCCGCCTCCTCTTCTCCAGACTAAACCCCCCCAGTTCCCTCAGCCGCTCCTCGTACGACCTGTGCTCCAGACCCTGCACCAGCTCCGTTGCCCTTCTCTGGACACGCTCGAGTCATTCAATGTCCTTTCTGGAGTGAGGGGCCCAAAACTGAACACAGGAATTGAGGTGCGGCCTCCCCAGTGCCAGTACAGGGGTAAGATCCCTTCCCTGTCCCTGCTGGTCACGCTATTGCTGACACAAGCCAGGATGCCATTGGCCTTCTTGGCCCCCTGGGCACACTGCTGCCTCCTGTTCAGCCGGCTGCCAATCAACACCCCCAGGTCCCTCTCTGACTGGCAGCTCTCCAGCCACTCCTCCCCAAGCCTGTAGCGCTGCTGGGGGTTGTTGTGGCCCAAGGGCAGCCCCCAGCATTTGCCCTTATTGACACTCCCCCAGTTGGCCTCAGCCCATGGCTCCAGCCTGTCCAGGTCTCTCTGCAGAGCCTCCCTGCCCTCGAGCAGATCAACACTCCCACCCAACTTGGGGTCACCTGCAAACTGACTGAGGGTGCACTCGATCCCCTCGTCTAGATCATCAATAAAGATGTTAAACAGGAGTGGCCCTAACACTGAGCCCTGGGGGACACCACTCGTGACCAGCTGGCAAATGGATTTAACTCCATTCACCACAACTCTTTGGGCTCAGCCTGACAGTTTTTTTATACTCAGCGAAACGTGTGCCCATCCAAACTTTGAGCAGCCAGTTTCGCCAGGAGAATGCTGTGGTTAACGGTGTCAAAGGCCTTACTAAAGTCAAGGGAGACAATATTCACAGCCTTTCCCTCACCCAATAAGCAGGTCGCCCTGTCGTAGAAGGAGATCAGGTCTGTCAAGCAGGACCTGCCTTTCACAAACCCATGCTGACGGGGCCTGAGCATCTGGTTGTCCCGCATGTGTTGTGTGATGGCACTCAGGATGAGCTGCTCCATCAGCTTCCCGGGCACTGAAGTCAAGCTGACAGGCCTGTAATTTCCCAGATCATCCTTCTGACCCTTCTTATAGATGGGCGTCACATTGGCAGATTTTCAGTCTGTTGGGATGTCCCAAAGTCTCTTCAGCAGGCTTTATTTTCAGTTCAAAAAAAGAGCAGGGTGACTTTGAAATGGGTTGTAACAGAATCTCTTTTCTCCTTTGTTTCAGGCACCACTACCCTTTAGGGTTCTCTTAGAGGAATAATTTTGCCTTCACGTTTACTAGTTTTCCTTTTTTAAGTCTTCAGCACGTACATCCAGTTCCATCCTACACCTTCTCAACTGGAAAGCTGTTTAACTCCAAAGAAATCAGATCCCCAACTGATCCTCAGAACAAGCTGCTCTTCCACATCTTTGCAAGAGCACTGCATCCTGTTCCACATCCCCAGACGTTGGCAAAGTCCCATGGCAAAAATCACCACTTTTACAATTTTGGCTCAGAAGCAGTGCCATGTCCATACCTCAGCTATCACAGGTTACACTGGCACAGCACAGTCAAGCCTCTGCCAGTAGTTTATCTCCACAAATATTTAAGAACCTACCAGGCCAATTCCAGGAACGTGCTTTTTTCTCCTGGCCCTACATCAAGGATTAGTAACACGACTGATATGAGACAGAACGGAAACCTACCCATGGGGTAGTATCCTATTAAAATATATGAATCTATTGGAATTTGTGTCAGAGCTGTAATAAGAACAGCACTATTTGAGCTTTGTGGAACCTAGAAGAGCTTAGTAATTTCTCATAGGTCTCTAGCAAAGCTAGGAAGAATTGTCTTCACTGCCAAGTCCCACAGTTTCATCTACTGCCAGTTTTTTCTGCATTTACACCTAAGTTTCTGAAATTATAAACACTAGATGTTCTGAGATATGACAGCAGTATGTAGCTACAGCTGTTCTGAGAACTTTCTTTGCCTGAAGCTAACTGCCCTTAACTATCTCAGCTATCTAACAACATTTGTTGCACAAGTTAAGTATCATTATCACTGTCTCACCCTGAAGCTTTCAAGGACATCATCACGATTTAGGGAAGTACATGACTCAGGTAGATGAAAACACCACTTCCCAAGTGTTTTTAAGTTTAACATGTACAGGTCACTGAACAAGATGGTAAGGGGTGAGCATCCTCTAATTATCAGACAGACTGCAGGCAAACTCAGTGCAACAACGAACACAAAACCGATGCATGATAAGGTAGCAGAATTTATGTATGATACAGTAGGAAATGTATAAAGGCTGAACAACTCATTAGGGTTTCTAAAAGCAGCACACAGACCTTAACTAGTATATGTCAACTTAAAATTATTTAACTGTATTATTAATTCCTTGCATTATTTCCTGTTTATGAATGGATGTCCCTTTCTGGATTCAGCTGTTTTGCTGGATTAAATGTTACCTTCACCCATCACCTCACTTCTTTGGAAGAATATGTTGAAAAAAGTCTGCAGCAGCATTACTTTGGCAAAATCTGATGGGTTGGCTCACATGATTTATCTTAACAGCCAAAATTAACCTGATTTATCTGAATTTCTTGTATTAGTGGTCATAACAGTTGCCGTGTTGGTCTGCAACTGCAAGCAGTGACTATTATAAACAGCAGTGGAAGTGTACTTCTTCCAATGGCACAGCTGAATCTGGGGATGTCCTGTACACTGTTCCATGGTGAATGATCCGTTTTGGCTTCAAGATCAATTGACTAAAGCTAAACAGAAGCAAACTATTCTTATATTCTACCCTAACCAGGGTGTGAACATTAAACTAGGAAGAGTCTGCATATGGACAAGGCCAGTATATTCTATCTGAAATCAAAAATCCACACCTTAAATTGCATACCTTCCTTATCAAGCAGCCATATTTCATGTATCTGATTTAGTGAGAAACAAGTATAAATATAAAATAAAAAGATCTCCAGAGTCCTACTTACCTTTAACCATTAACAATGAGATCATAAGTGAGCATGAACAGAACAACCTTAAGGCTATATCTTGCCATTTTTCTACAAGCTGAATGGCAGCAGAGATGGCCCCAGTTGATCCAAGTGTATGATAGCCTCTGGAAAAGGTTACACATCCCAGGCCTGCCATTTGCCTTTGGCCCTTCTGATCAAATTGTATAGCAGATAGCTGTTACTCACCCAGGGGAATTGTGTTATAGTACACATGACAAAACTGCCCTTTTGCATGCTGAAAATATATTTAATAAAATATTAAAACAATACTCTCTTAATTGACCATTCCCCTCCCCATTTTATTCTCTTATTTTCCCATATCATATCCACTAGATTGATTTTTGATAAAATACATTTTTGAGACATCTTCAACTTCTGAGAGAAGTTCCACCTTTAGGTAAAACAGAATCTCAACATATTCTGCTACTTGATGCAAAATAGGTTTGGTTGGTTGGCTTGGAACATACTGGTAAGTTTCATAGTTTTATACAATACATAGTTTAATACAATAGCAGCTATTGCATTAGGTGGAAAAAAAATGCCAGGATTGAGAAATTGCCAGTATATTCTACTGCTCGGGGAAAAAAAAGGAATTATTGATATAACATGTGCTTTGCTTGTGGATTCACAGCTTTGTAGTCTCAAACCTGAGCACACATGAAACAGGGAGTATCATCCCAGAATAATACTATGAGAACAAACAAAAAAATCTCTATTTTTTTGTCTTCAGAGAGTGAGAGTCAGTTATATTTTTGTCTGTGGTATTTTATTTTTTGTCCTTGTTGCCAGGACAGAATTATCTCATCTTCTGTGCTATGAAATTAATATGAGAGAAAATGAATATTTAGAAAGGTTGCAAGTCATGTTAGCCACAGTTAGAAAATTTAGGCCACGTTCTGTCTTATTTTGATCCCATTGTCTTAAACATGCTAGTATCTGGGCAAAACCAAGTCTGTATTTCAAGAAGCAGGGACAGTACTCCTAAGTGGTTTTCAGACTTTGTATAAATGGTAAGCTGTAGTTTATTTAAATTATTATTTCTTAGGTAGTATTATTCCACCTTGTAGTTACTATACATAACACTGGCATAAACAGCATTGACAAAGGAACAAATATACTGTAAGAAAGTGAAATGGAAATGAAAAAAATAGTTAACTATAAAAAGGAAGAAGGTGCAAAGTGAAAAGTTAAATACTTGGGAGCAAAAATAGGAATGAAAAGTGCACAGAGGAGAAAAGAGAAAACTATGGCAAATTCAACTACTCTTGAGGATCCAGGGTTTTGTGATAGTGCCTTTGCGACCACACCATGTTTGATATACAGAACAGTGCTAAGATTTCCCTGGTACATAATTGTGACTTATTCAGAATTCAAGTGCAAGTCATGCCTTCCAAAGGCCCCAGAATTCATTCCCTAAATAGATATCCTTTCTAACTCACTTCATACTTTGAACTAGAACTGATCCTGTAATATATGGCATTCTTTGAGTAGTTGCCTGGCTTGAGTTGAGTGCAATCATTAGAACAGAACATGGTCCTTTATGTTTCTCACTTTGTCTAAAATTTATTTTCCCAGTCTAGTACATTGTCATGGTTTAAACCTGGCTGGCAGCCAAACACCATGCAACCGCTTTCTCACCTTCCCCTCCCAGGGGAGAAAGGGGGGTGGGGGGGTGGGGGGGGCGGGGGTAGGAGAATTGGAGGGGTAAAGGTAGAAAGACTCATGGGTTGAGATAAAAAGTTTAATAATTGAAATAAAACAAAACAATAATAAAAATAATAGAAAGTACAAATAAATAATGCACAATGGAATTGCTCACCACCAATAACTGATAACCAGCACATTCCTGGGTAGTGATCCTGAAATACCTAGATCCTGAAACTGCAAACCCAGAAGCAAGAGTGAATCCCCCTCTCCCAGCAAACCCTCTTCTAAATACCAAGCACAACATTATACAATATGGAATATTTCATTGGTCAATTTAGGTCCATTACTCTGGCTGTGCTCCCTTCCAGCTTCTCGTACACCTGCATGCAGGCAGGACATAGGAACATGGAAAGTCCTTGATTTCTTATCAAGAACTGAAAAAAAATTTAAAAAATCACTGTATTATCAACACTCTTTTCATACCAAATCCCATACGGAATACAAAGCACAGCACTTGTCTAGCTACTAAGAAGAAAAATAAACTCTATCCCAGTGAAAACCAGGATAATTCACAATTTGCTGCTTGTAGAATTGAAATTCTACAGCAGTAGTATTCCTTATGGGCCCCACTGCCCTGCAATTGGCACAGTTCTAATATCAGGATACACTAGAATAAGCAAACCACTATAGATTTTACTTCTGTTTCTTGGACTCGGAGGCAAACTCAGGAGACTGTTTAAAGATGGGTAAATTCATGTTTGCAGTAGGAGCACTATTAACCAGGAGAAGAACAGCAAAAGGGACTCTCCCAGAGAATTCTGAGTTTGCCCCACTGAGCTAAAGTTGTTTGACCACTGCCCTCAGGCAGTTTAACAGGCCAGGAATAGCCAAAACTAGGAAACAGATTATTTTACCAAAAACATGCATACAGATAACTGACTGCCAGAGCCACAACAGGTTAGCACCCAGACATGAATGCTGAGTAACTGTCCTCCTCAGAGCCCCCAAAAAATCCATTCTGTGCATGGGTTTATTCAGTATTCTTTATAATTGCTTTAGTGATGACCTTGTTTATAAAACCTACATCTGACACAAAGCGAGTGGGATTTGGTGAGCACCTTATAAAAGAGAATTAAAATGGAAAATGATGTTGAGAAATTACAGAGAAGCTCAGAAACCATCAAAATACAAAAAAAAAAATCAAGTGTAGAGTGATACTCTTGCAAAAACACAAACACAAAACTGGGACCACCGCGTTAAGGAGGCAAAATGGTAGCCTGAAAAAAGCAAGGAGAGAGAGAGATATCAATACCACAGTGTGCTTCGCCCCTCCCTTAAAATATGGCAATCAAACCAAACTCTGGAATTCTGTGGACTAGAAAATAAATAGGAACACTCACACATTATTGCTGCAAGCTAAGCCACCTTTCTCACACACAGACTTCATTTCAGAATGTATTCAGAAAGGCTCTTTAGACAAAGGAGATAATTATTCCCCTATACTTAGCCTTGAGAAGATCTCAGCTGAATATTATCTCTTCAACATCACACTCACAAACACACCTTGAGAGTTTAGAGCAAATGAAGCTACTTTGAAAGAGGCTCTACCTTTAAACCTACAAACACAGCTAGATGAACATGTATGTCTCCAGAAAAAAAGGCTAAGGGCAAAAGCACATGAGTACTAAGAACATTCATTAAAGTTGTATTAGAACAAAAATTTTACTATTAAATTAGAAAGCAATTACATCTTCCATAAGAGAAGGAAAAACTCTAACCAGCTCTAATAATTACTTTGCTTCCAGTCATGTCAGGTTGAGATGCACCATTTCAGTGTATTATGGCACACTCAGTATTACATATTGTGAATCAATAGATGGGTAGGTAAAGAATATCCTTCCCTCTAGGATTCAAGTACTTCAGGAAGAGTACTGTTCCCAATATAATGGATATGGCACAAGACGACTTTTGGGGGAAGTACCAGCAAAACAGACACCTTCCAGGGTTTCTTAACTCAATTATTAATTTCACCATCATCGGGTTTGCCTTCACTTCTTAATTAAAAAAAACCCACCTGCTTTTTCTATGTTAGCTACCCAAGACACATGAACCATCTTAGTGTAAAAGACAATGCGCTTCCACCTTACTGCAGCAAACCCGTGGAGGCCAGTCTTATTTCTCCAGCTGATGATAGTCTCAATGAACATGCCTCACTATAAAGCTGAAATATCTCACCTTCACCCCATTTTCATCTTTGAAGTCTCTGATTAAAGTTCAAACAAGTACGATTTTTCTCCTTGCATTTCAGGGTGAACACTATCCACCAAGGTAGCAGACATAAGCAAAAATATTATCAATTTCTGTAAGACAAGTCTTACGTTTGCTCACTTAAGACTTTCCTGGACACATTAAAAAATGATTTTTGTTCTCTTTTATTATTTATATAGAAACCTGACCATGAAACCATCTTCATGAAATGTTCTAACTTAACCTAATTTTTACTGGCCACCTAACCTAAGCAGCTACACTTTGCCAGGAACTGGCTGAGGCACTAAAAAACCACTCCTTTCTGCCATTTCTGCTGCAGTGGCTGCAACCTCTGGCAGAGAGTTGGCAGCAAACAGAAATACCACGGCATTGTTACAGCAGGGGTTTCAAGGTGGTAATGGTTGCTGTAAACATCTGCAACTCCCTGATGGTAATGACCTTCTTTTGGAATAAGAGTCTCCCTACAAGAGTTCCGCTGATATACTGGTTTCTATGCAGTTTTGATGATACTGATATCATTCCTCACATAAACAAGCTTCAGTTTCACACCACCACACCTAGCTAGTCAAAATGGTACTTCTCATTATGGTACTTTATCTACTTTGAAAATTTTTTGTGCAATTTTACTGTTGTTGACAGCATCCAAAGCATTAATTCAGTTAAGGGCCTTCATCTTTTTTCCCTTTTGCAAAACTAGACAAATCAATCAGGGGAAAAGAAATTTATCCTTTAGCATGTGATTATTCACCACGTTTGCATATTCACTACACATGAAGCTTCGGCCACCCAAGTTTCATATAGTGAGCCCCCATTGATCCTACCAATTTCAGCAAAAATTTTTATGTTGGTTGAACATGTCTTCTAACCCCTCAATACAGGTTAAAATGAGATTGAATGATACTTCATCAAAGCACAAAAAGAAAATGCCTTCAGATTGACAGGACTATTCAACTGGAGTTCTTGTTGTCTCAAAATGCAGGTGGCAGCTGTAGCTTTCCAAAAATAAACATAATCATTAACTAAACATAGGTGCATTCATCACAGTCAAGTGAACATTTTTCTTTTACCTGAAGGATTAATTTTATGTTCCTTTTTTCTTCTCTGTATGCTTTCTACCAAAAGAATGGCTTGACTTGGTTTAGGACGGTTTGAGTGCTGCTGAGTCCAACAAGCAGTTGAGCTGTCTTGCAAAGAAGCTTCCCCTTCGTTACTTAAGGCTTCTTTTCTCTTCTGGAGTAAGAAGCCGCAAAGGGCCCTGAGATTAACTCTGGGGAATGGAGAAGAAAAAAAAACCAAACAAAAACACCACACTGCTTAATAAGAGTTACAGTAGGGTATGAAAAAAAAAGTAAAAATCCCTCCACCCCTTTGATTTTCATTAGCGTATTTTTTCACGAGCGTTACCTCACTCTTTTACCTTTAAGACACCGGGTTTCAACCCATAGTTTAAGCCAAAGCTAAAACCAAAATGGTAAATTACTCATGGATCAAAAGCTTTACATAATGATATTGGCTATTTTGTATAAACAGATTTGAATGTTTCCATTTCTTTGGTTTTGTTCCCAAGTAAATAGTTTTCAGAGACAACAGGGAACGGACAATATAGCTTTTTTAATTGTTTATTTTTTGGATACTTAGTGCTGTCCTGTTAGCGCTAATTCTTACAGACTTATCTTTCAGCAGTTTGGTAGTCAGTCCATAGAATAAATAAAACTAACCTAACGATTAAGTAGTAAGACCTTGGAAAAACTACAGAAACTTAGCACTGTATAGCCAGCATTGTAACTTGGTGATTACCGCTCCTATTCAACCAATAAAAAAACCCTAAGCTAAACACCACGTAAATAGCTGTCACTTTATGTCCACAAGGTGCATTTGGTGCTCCCAGCATTCATCAGGTCCTGGCCACAGCTGAGGAACCTCACGTTAAATACTGTCACCTGAGCATCCGTAGTAGCTACTGATTTTAACACTAAAGTTCCTCTTAACATTTTTACTCCGTAGCACGAAGTGAAATCTATAGCAAGAGTTACGCCAGCTTCAGAATGGCAAATACCTCCCACATGAGATGAAAAAAAAAAGGTAATTACATATAGCGCCACGTATGCTAGTTTGGCTCTTCTTTTCTTTTTAAGTTGACTCTACAACTGGTATTCAAAATAAACCGTCGGACTGGCGGGGCCATTACTTTAATGAAGTACTCAGTCGTTTGTTACATAAAGAGGTACAGCTTCTGCAAACGCGAGAGCTCCGCAGCGCTTGGCTGCAGATCAGGTAAACGATCTACAGCATAAAAACCCCATAGCACCAGCACGCGGAGTTGGAAAGCGTACTTCCAAACCAACTGTTAAAAAGCTAAAAGGACACAAGCAAGCAAGACGAAACAGACGTAACTGCTCCATTTACGAGGGTAAAGAAACAAGAGATCCACCTCCGCTCTTCGCACAGCCTTATTATATCTGGCGACTACTTCAACAGCCGCCTCCAGACGTGCGACGAGCAGCAGCCGGGTCTTCCGAGAGCCTGTGGTAAATAACCGCCCGCCGGCGGCCGCTGGCAGCGGGAGCCCGCCCGACCCACAGGCCGGTTCAGCCGCAGCGTCCTCGGCAGCCGCCTCTCGCCCGCCCCGGCACCCTTTGCCATCGGAGACCGCGGACGGGGTGTAAGTTTCGGGACGAACGACACCGCCCTCCCATGCCTTTTTTCTTTTTCCCTCCCCTCTTCCTTGTCAAAGGCAGGGCGACACCCGCCCTGCCCGCCGCGCCGCCAGCCCCAGGTACGGCAGACCCCCACGCCCGCCCGGCTGGCTCCGGCCCGCTCCCCCGGCGGCGGCGGGCTCGCCCCGACAGGCTGGGGCAGCGGCACGGCGCCGTTCCAGCACCTTCTCCACCTCTGCCCAAACTACTGCCGCGAGTGCCGCCGCCTCCCCCCTCGGCACATGCGAGCTGGGAAGGGGTCAAGGGGCGCGGGGGAACCTCCAAGCGGCAGCCCCGCCGCTGCACGGCGAACACCCGAGCGGGGCCCTCGGCGTACGCGCACCCCACCCTCCCCTCCCGCCACGCTCGTCCACACCTCCTCTTCCTCTCCCCCACCTCCCGGTTGAGCGACAGCCAGGCGACACCAATAGAGCCACCCTCCCCGCGCAGGGGGCGGGCACTCCCTCGCCAACGGACCAATGGGAATGCCGTTTCCTGAGCGGTGGCGTCGGTGAAGGGAGGCGGTGGGAGGGGGCCGGAGGAGGGGCAGGAGTTTAGGAAGAGGAGGGAATGGCTGTCATCAATGAAGTCATGTTCATAATCTAGTCCCTCGCTCCGGTTCTGGACTCGGGTGACTCACCGAGGGGGAGAGGAGCGACATCCAGCACGGCGCTCCTCCCGGGAGGAAGGTAAATATAACTTACAACTCGGTCCGCCCCCGCCCCGCTCCCCGTCCCTGGCACGGCGGTGCCTGTGCCGTGCTTTATTGTTAGTGATCGCGCCGGCACGCACCGTGCCCACCTTCCCTCCCCTTCCCCAGGAGCGTCCCCGCCGGCCCCGGCCGTCGTCGTGCCACCTGCTTCCTCTCCCCACCTTCTCCGGCGCCCGGCCCTCCCAAATATTTATATCCCCTAGTGGGTGGAGAGAAGAAAGTTTTGATCCGGTATTTCTGGAATCATCATGATGCAAATCTCCGGGGTGGGAGGGTGTGAAGGAAAAAACCCCCGAGGCGTCGCTGGTGGCTGGCTTGTGAGTCAGCGGCAACCGCGGGAGGGACGGGGGAGCGGCGGGGCGCCGTGCCCGCCAGTCTGCAGCCGCCGCGCCGCGCCGTGCCGGGCCGTGGAGCGGATGCCGCTTCTCACCGGCGCGGCCGGCGGTCTGGCACGGAGGCAGCCGCCAGTTCGCGGCACCCCGTGGTCTTTCCGTCAAGCGAGCCTGTCACAGGCGCCGGGGCCAGGAGGGAAATAGATCGGAGGAGTGACAGCCCACTGCCCGCACCCCGGAGCAGCTCGGCGGGCTGGGGGCGGCCTCGCCTGCTGCCCCGGCTGGCGTGGGCAGCCGGGCGGGCCGCGTTTCGGCGGCTCCCGCGGGTCGCTGGGTGAAGTTCACGGTGTCCGGCGGCGGGAGAGTGTGTTGCGGTGGTGTTGTTCCTGCGCTGTGGCACACGCTCGCGTAGACCCGGCCGAGGAAAGGGAAGTGGGGAGGCATGAGAAGAGAGAAAGATGGTGCGGGGGGGAGCGGTTTTGCCTGCGAGAGTAGCGGCGTTATCCGGCAGAGCCGGGGAGGCCATGATCCGGATAATCTCCCTGCCTGCCTGTCACAAGCACTTCGCACACCGGGGAGGGGGGCTGGGACTTCGCCCTACTACGGCTGCAGCTCCTGTTGCTTTTCAGTCTCTGTTTTTAACTGTGCAGTCTCTCCTGCTGTGAAAGTGCAGCGATTTACTTCCCAAAATAGCTCGACCGTTATCCCTCCACGCCGTTTCCCCTGCAGAAATGATGCCTCCCCCCCGCCCTGCCTTGCAGCAGTCAGTGAAGCGGAGTAGCACAAAACATGCGCTTGCAATTTTGTAATCGCCTTCCAAGCAAAAAGCATTTTATTTCCGGTGTGCGCGGAAATCTTTTTTTTTTTTTTTTTTTTTTTTTGGGGGGGTCGGGTCGGGCGGCAGCGGGGATGCATATACACGCGGATGCTCAGGTAGATGCAGCTCGTCTGCCCCGTCGGGAGAGGGGGGCGGCGGTGGTCGGCACCTGGAAAAGTTCTCTACCCTGCCAGAGGCGGTGGCAGGCAGCGGGCCGCTGCTGCAGCCGTCTCCCGGGCGGGGCAGGAGGGCAACGGAGCCCGTCCCCGGTCCTCCGCGGGGGAGAGGGAGGCGTTGCCAAGAGCCGGTGGCGGCCGGGGATGGCCGTTCCCGTCCCTCTGCCTGTGCGGACGGCGGCGGATCAGGAAGTCACCGCCGCCGCAGACAGGCGCACAGACATGTTTGGTCGGCGTGACATGGTGGCGGAGGGAAGGAGCGGCGGGGAGACGGGCCCGGCCCAGCCCTGAGGCATGTCCCGGCTGTTCGCCCGCCTGCCGCCGCCGAGGCCCCCACTGCCCCCGCGCCGTCGAGGTACAGGGCCCTGCGCGGTGGCTTCGTGGAGGGAAGGGTAAGGAGGCAGTGGGGCTGGGTCTCCAGGCATAGACGTCTTAGAGCCTGTCGGCCGGGGCGAAAACTTTCCGGAAAGGCCGAAGGGGGAGAATAGAGCCCTCCTGTTTGTGCGCGCCCGCCCCGGCGCCTTTGCAGCGGCTGGCGGCGGGCGGCGGGGCGCCGAGGCCTACGCGCCGCTGCCGAGGCGGAGGGCGGCCGCGGAGGGAGCGGGCGGCCCGCGGACGGCTCCCCGCCGGTGCTCCGCGCCGCGCCCCCGTCCGTGCACCCGCCCGGACGTACGGTGCCGAGTCTCCCCCACAACCACGCTTCGTTATGTGCGTGTTGCGGGGAGAAATGGAGTATTTTATTTTCTCTCCCTCCTCCTGCCCCCAGTTTCTGACGGTGAAACAACAAACTGCACACGGCTAGCAAAGTTACTTTCTAAACTCGAGCTGAAGTTACACTTACTGATTTTGTTTTTTGTTTTTTGTTTTTTTTTTTTTCCCCTGTAAGTGTGCATTATGGTCAAATAGAGTGGCAGAGTGTCAGCATGACTACATAGATCGCACTGCAGTTGGTTTTTCTTGGTATCTGCTGCTTATGTTTGATAATCTGATTTCCTGAACTTTAGGTTAACTCTATTTTTTAAGATGTCTTTTAGATAGGTAAGTAAATAACAAACTGAAGAACTAAAGCTATAAAGATTGTGGTGGCACTTTTTAAAATTTTATTTTTACCATTTTAGGTGTTCTGCTTGCTTTCTGAAAAAAAAAAATTGGCAGGGGATCTATGACACAGCATTGTTCCACTTGCATTCTTTTCTGTTTTGCTTTAGATTTCTTCAGTGTTACTCGGTTTTAACCACAGCCCCTAAGACCCAGACGATAAACACAGTACTGGAATTTCATTCCGGTAGTATACCAGTTAAATGTTCTAGGTGGGGCAGTCTCTTCTGTGTAAGTTAGTATTGTTGTGCAAGTAAAGGCACACTTTCACTTTGGGAACGTAGTTGCCCTATTACTGTCTTTGACTTTGTTTCTTTGATCCTTTTATTCTAAGAAAAAAGTGGTATACCAGAGAGATAGGATTGGAGGCAGGTTTTTATGCCCATATATATCAGTAGTAGAAAGCAAAAAGATTGTATTGATAACAAGCACTTAAAAATAAATTTAAAGTTAAGTATATCATACAGCATATGTGGACCTGACAGAGGTGAGGGTGAAGCTTCATTAAATACAGTATTTCTCTCATGAATTATGTCTCAGCTTTAGGACTGGTATTTCTGTGGTGTTTCATAGAACATGTGCCAGAAGAGTGTGTTCAAAGCAGCCTTAGATCTTTTGTTAATTTCTGAAGTGGTCTGTGAGACTTTCTTGTCAAGTTTGAAAAATGCTTTCACCGACACCTGAGGCTTGAAAATTGACAAGAGAAAAAGTACTCCAGCTAGCATTCTTATATTAAATATTTTCTTTACAAAGGTCTATATGAAATTAGTATCTAGAGATATATTTTCTCGATTTTTCTTGGACTTCTGAAGTTGAGGTCAGAATGTGCACAGTAGCAACTTTAAAAAATGGCTGCACTTTTACTTCCAATTTTCATGGTCCTGATTGGTAATATTGCTGTGAACTAGTGAACCTTTTCAGAAGGAGACTTTTCATTGTTCATATGACTCAGAACATTTTTGCAAAGTACTCATTAAAATGCCTGTTGTATTTTTTTGTGTTTTCTGCTGCTGTTGAAGTTCTCTGTATATAAAGACTGCTTCCTGAACCTCCACCTCTTCTGGCCTTTATCAGTTTAGTTTTTTATTTGTTTATCTTCTAGTGAAGTAGTAAACACAACCTTACGACATAAAGATCACTTGTCATGAAAATGGCAGCAGAGAAAAGCTTGTTTGCAAGATAAAATAAGGAAGGATAAATAAGGGAAAGAAGTAAGGCTTAAACACAGCTTTGGTAGTTTGCAAATATAGCAGAATAAGGCAACTAATGCTGAAAATTGTTTTGTTTCTGACACATGTAAAGTCATCAGTTCTTAAGCATCATCATTTTCCCGTTTGTCTCCACTTGGTAGAGAATATTTCCTATGTATCACTGCAGGGTTTGAGCACCCATGTGGATCATTGAGAGCTGGGACCTTTGGGAAGTATGTTAAAAATTCGTTGTTACAGAAACTTTACCTTTTTCATATCTTTTCACCATAAGTAACTTGTATTTAAAACCATCTTCGCCCTTCTTCCTGCTTTTCTTCCCCATTTAAGTAAATACAAGGCAGGTCTTTATGGTGAATTTTGCTTCTGCCTACCTCTCATTATGGCTTTTGTTTTTCAGAATCTAATGTGAAGATGATGTTCAATAAATCTAATCAATACCTGTGGTAAAGGTCGTGGTATGGAAACTTACTCTGTAACCAGTCAGTGCTGTCATGAGTCAGTTTTCTGTGCCTGAAACATACAGTGGAATCTACATATGTGGCAAACATGGATTTGATCTTGGGCATTGTCTGCTGTGACTGTGGCTATGGTGTTAAAAGGCAATTAAACTTCTGACTGCAGCTATCTACCCTCCTCTTTTCCTGAAGGCTATTGCCTTATGTAGCAAAGCCATCAGAAAGGATAGTATTTCTGTGCTGTAGCCTCTTCACTGGTGTCATAGCTTAGCCTAACTTGTGTGAACTCTGACTTGTGATGATGCCTTTTGACTGTCTGCAGCACATTCAACTCACAGCTGTTAGCCAGACATTTCTCGGTGCTGATTTTAGTTTTTTTAAGAGGGTAGGCTGTAAGTTGGTTGAAAAGTTGCTTTATGAAAAACTGAAACAGCTACACAGTAGGAGTAAGAATTTCTACAGTAATATTTGTAAGGGGTTGAAGGAGTATTAGGACTATTACCCAAAGTAAACTGTCTCCGCATGCCAAAAAGAGCCTTACGCTACATGACTTCACAATGATGTTTCTGGTGTAAGCACACAACCCATTATGCTGGCTCTGTGGGGGTGCATGCAGGCAGTCTTTGGTAGACAACTTATCAAGTTAAAGCAGTGTCCAGAGGTTTGTTTCTGGCCTAAGCATCTGGATAAGCAATTAAGGTGCAGCATTTCTGATTCTGTGGCTTGTAGTGTAAACAGCAAATTCCCTTCCAAAAGGTTCTGAAGTTACAGTGAAGTTACATACATGAGTATGCAAAGGGATCTCTCAGCTGTTAGTGTGTTGCTTTGCTTCTCTTATGTGAACCGAATAACTCGTTTATGTTAGTTGAAGATTTGACTCTTTACTGTTTTTTTGTTATTTCATGTAAACCTGTTTATTGATCAAATCATTGTTTGACAAAATGACAATAGTTAAATCCTGATAGATGTTAATGCAGTGTCCTGTGAGGTTGTGCAGTACGAGTGTCCTACTGATTTGCTTCTAAGTATTGTTATTTGTTTTAATTACGATGAGCTACTATAATTATTAATCAATTCTTAAACTTTGAATATCTTCATTTGGTTATGGTTAGCAGATGAAGCAAATACTATAAATCACTGACAGTATAATTTCATGTTTTCTATGGTAGTGTAATAAAGATAACTCCTTTAGCCTGTACTGTGTCAGTTTCACAGTGTATCTTTTCAGAGCCACTTGCGAATCTTGACTTCAGTTGGAGATGTGTGGGGAGAAGTAGACTGTTGTTATTTTTCAGTGAAGGCAGAGTTACAGTGTGCTTTGCAGTGTGTATGTGGCTGTTGCGTGGGTCCACATTTCCTTTTCATCAGACCTAAGTGATGCAGTTTCTTACTTTCCACTACTTATCCAAGGCAGGGGATCTGGCCAGAACATCCTGGCTGAAGTTCAATTTAGATTGACTCAGTCATGGAAAGGCAGAAGTTATATTGGATGGTGAAGGGAAACAGCTAGAAGAATTATAAATACTTACTGCTCCGCCTGTTCTTCAATTCAGTGTGTGCCCTGCATCAAAGTAGTCTATAATATCTGGATCTTTTTGGGTGTCCAGCTGGTCTTGAAAGCACCATGCAGCTGCTTTTTCACTCCTCCCTACCCCCTGGTGGGATGGGGAGGAGAATCCAATGAAAAAGGTAAAAACTTATGAGTTGAGATAAGGACAGTTTAATAGAACAACACAAGGAGACAAGAAACAATAATACAACTAATGAAAGAGTATACAAAGTGAGTGATGCACAATGCAATTGCTTACCACTTGGAACCTGATGCCCAGCTTTTTCCCAAGCCACAGTCCCCCCTGCCCCTGGCCAGCTCCCTCAGTACATATGGTACTAAGCATGATGCCCTTTGGCTAGTTCAGGACAGCTATCCTGGCTGTCTTCCCTCCCAGCTTCTTCTGAAAATTAACTCCAGCCTAAGCAAACGTAGGACATTATCCAGATCCTACACTTTCCAGTTAATCATCACCACTTTTCCTGTCTTTGATAGATATATATACACACAGATATCATTCCCTTAGTCTATGGGCCATGCCCCTAATGTGTCCGTTGACTTCATTTAGTCCATGACTTTTAGGACTTTTCATTTAGTCCATGGGACTCCATTTGTCGTAACAGTCTTTCGGGGCAGGATAGATGGTGTCTGGTGTTGGATTGTTGCATGCTGCATCCAGAATTTGGGGCTGGTATATCTGGCGCAGCCCATGCCCACAATCTGCTGGTTGAAGATGTCGATCTTGAGGAAGTTGCTGGGCACCAGTTGCTAAAGCCAGCTTGAGTTCCATCACTGCTGCACTTCACTGAGTTTCATCAAAGTATATCTTTCAGTGATTTGTGTGATTCTTACTGTAATACCATTGATATGGCACACAGCAACTGTGGTAGTGATGACAAATGGTGGCAGGGTTATTTAGCAATTAACATCATACAATTTAATTCATCAGCTATTTTCACCCAAAATCAAATTCCCTTGAGGTTCACGTTGAACTTCCCCATCCTTCTGCATCACTCACCAAGTACACCAAGGTCCTTTAGCAAAAGCAATCCCATGGATGGGTTTGCCTTTGCCCAAGGCAGGACTCTAATCCAGACTGTCTTCCCTAACGTTTTCTTCATGTGCACTGCAGGAACTTTATTCCTTTCTACAGTATCTGGAAGTTCTGACTGGGCTGGGGCAGCTTGATTTGTAGATCCTCTAGTGTTGACTAACTGGGTGGCTTTTGCTAAATGTGTATCCCAGTGTTGAAAGGTCCCATCCCCCACTGCTCACAGTGTAGTTTTTAGCAGTCCATTGTATTGTTTGATTTTTCTGGAGGTTGGTGCATGTTAGAGAATGTGATATACCCACTCAGTGACATGCTCTTTGGTCCAGGTATATATGAGGTTGTTTCAGAAATGAGTCCTGTTATCTGACTTAATTCTTCCTGGGGTGCCATTTTGCCATAAGACTTGCTTTTCAAGGCCCGGCCCAAGATAGTGTTCTGGGCAGTGGCATGGGGCATGGCATATGTTTCCTGGGTGGCTTCCACCATTTTACAATGGCACTTGCCTTGGTGGGTTTGTGGGAGCATGATACAGTCAATGTGCCAGGCCTTCTTGTACCTGTATTTTAACCATCGTCCTCCATGTTATAGAGGCTTTAACTGTTTGGCTTGCTTGACTGCAGCACATGTTTTGCATTCATGGATAACCTTTGCAGTAGTGTCCATGGCCAAGTCCACCACTTGATCCCAAGCCCATCTCTATGTTCCATCTCTCCTTTTATGGCCTGAGTTCTCATGGGCCCATAAAGCTATAAATAATTCACCCTTATGCTGCTAGTCCAAATCTACCTGAGCCACTTAAATCTTAGCAACCTGATGTGCCTGCTAGTTGTTTTATGTTCTGTGGTGGCTCTACCTTAGGTACGTGGGCATCTACATGACCTATTTTTACAACCAGCTTCTCTAGATGGCCAGCAATACCTTGTCACAATGCAGCAGCCCAGATGAGTTTATCCCTGCACTGCCAGTTGCTCTATTTCCATTGCTGCAACCACCCTCACAGAGCATTTGCCACCATCCATGAGTCAGTATAGAGAGAGAACACTGGTCATTTCTCTTGTTCATCAATATCTAAAGCTAGCTGGTTGGCTTTCACTTCTGCAGACTGGCTCGATGCACCCTCTCCTTCAGCAGTTTCTGTGACTTGTTGTATAGGACTCCACACAGCAGCTTCCCATCTCCAATGTTTTCCCACAATGTGTCAGGACCCCTCAGTGAACAGGGAATATTGCTTCTCATTTTCTGGCAGTTCATTATAACAGTGGCGCCTCTTCAGCACATGTCACTTCCTCCTCTGGTGATACTCCAAAATCTTTGCCTTCTGGCCAATCTGTGATTACTTCCAGAACTCTTGGGTGACTAGGGTTTCCCATTTGAGCCCACTGTGTAGTCAGCGTGACTCACTTACTCCATGTGGCATCAGTTGTATGATGTGTAGAGGGGATCATTCCTTTGAACATCCAGTGCAGCACTGGTAGTCAGGGTGTCAAGAGGAGCTGTGCTTCTGTACCAGCTACTTTTGAAGCATCTCAAACCCCTTCATATACTGCCAATATATTTTTTTCAATTGGAGTGTAGGAGGCCTTGGATCCTCTGTATCCCTGACTCTTAAGACTCCAGGGGTCAGCCTTGGGTCTCCCCTGGTGCTCTCTGACAGACTCCAGGTAGGGCCATCTCCCTGGCTGTGGTGTAGAGCACATCTTGTCCTGACTGGTCCAAAGGCTACTGCATGAACTATTTCTTGTTTAATTTGTTCAAAGCACCAGTTAAAATCATGCTTCTTCCAGGTCACCTCATAGAGGGGATTTACAATTACACTGTAATCCGGAATATGTATCCTCCAAAAACCTACAACATGTAAAAACACTTGTGTTTCCTTTTAGCTGGTTGGTGGACATATAGCCGCTATTTTGTTGATCATATCCATTGGGATCTGATAACGCTTACCTTGCCATTTTATTTCTATAAGCTAGATCTCTGTGCAGGTCCCTTGACTTGACTTTGTTTTATGGCAAAACTAGCTTTCAGAAGGACCTGAATTATTTTCTCCCCTTTCTCAAAAACTTCTGCTGTGTTACCCCATACAATGATGTCATCAGTGTATTGCAGGTGTACTGGAGCTTCACCCTGTTCTAGTGCAGTCTGGATAAGTCCATGACAAATGGTGGGGCTGTATTTCCAGCTCTGGAGCCATCGATTCCAGATGTACTGGACAACCCTCCAAGTGAAAGCAAACTGTGGCCTGGACTATGCTGCCAAAGGATTGAGAAAAATGCGGTAGCAGTATCAGTTGTGGTATACCACTCCAGTTCATACTGGAGCATGACCAGTGTGGTGGCACTCAGCAGTTAGTCTTCACTCTCCATTAGATTTTTGCACTGGCTATATGGGACTATTAAAGGGTGAGTGAATTTTGCTGATTATCCCTTGGCTTTCTAGTTGATGAGTCAGCTTGTGGATGGGAATCTGTGAGTCTTGGTTGGTGTGATATTGCCATTGGTGCACCACTGTGGTAGTGATTGGCACCTCTTGTTCTTCAACCCTCAGCAACCCCACAACAGAACAGTCCTTGGAGACAGTGGTCACAGCAGACAGCTGTTCACATTCCTTCATCTTCAAGGCAGCTATGCTAAAGGCCCACTTTTTTGGGTCTTTGAAATACTCTCCTCTGAGGTCTTTATGCCAAGGATACACGGGGCATCAGGATCAGTCACCGTGGGGTGTTTATGCCACTCATTTCCAGTTAGACTCACTTCATCTTCCAATACAGTTATCTCTTGGGATCCCCCTGTCACTCCAGATATTCTGATGAGTTCTGCCCCTATGTAGCTCGATGTCACTAGGGTATGTTGTGCACCCGTGTCCACTATAGAGCCTTATGCTCCGGTGGGTCTGATGTGCCAGGCCATCGAATCCACACTGTTCAGTAAACTTGGTTGTCCTTTCCTCCACTTGGCTGGAGGCAGGGTACCTCTTATCCTGGTCATAGTATTTGTTACTCATTCTTTGTAAAAACGAATCAGAAGTCCCTTCAAGAGAATCAGAAGTGAGATCAGCTGTTCTGCTTGCTCTGGGGAACTGCCTGCCAGACAATGGCATGGCATTTTTCCAGGAAGAATCACCTCTTGTGATTGTTTTTCCTTGCAACTCACATACCTGTGCCTCTGGGGTTTAAAAGAGTTTCCCATCCCACTCCCTCATGTCCTCTCTGTGGTCACGGATAAAACCACCGGGTACCCCATGATGTGTACCTTCTATATCATCTCTCTTGAGCAGAAGAGTGCTTACTCTTAATAGCCAAGATAAAGGCCCATACAGGTGGAATGCAGAACTTACCCTCAAGTCGTAGGAACTCTTGGGACAGTTTCTCAGCTAGCATATCTGGCAGTTTCTCCACAGCTGAGACACAGGCCCGTAGGGAGGAAGAGAGACTTCCTTCATATTGCTGCAGCTGGCCAGCCGCTTCATCCACTGCACCATGGTGGTGTACTTCATAGAAACTTCTGCCACATGGGTTATGAGCATTGGACTTCATCTGGATCTGTGGGTAACTGCTTGTTATCCGTATCATTATAGATCACCTCCAGCATGGCTAGTTCCCTCAAGTATTGGATACCTCTCCCCATGGTGGTCCACTTGCCTGGGTGTCATGTACCATCTTCCTTGAAGGGGTACATTTCCTTCACACCTGACAGAAGCCGCCTTTGGAGGCTGAGGGCTTGTGTCTTTTTTCCAATTGCCTTGTCAATGCCCCTCTCCCTAGACAGGGATCCCAGCTGCTTGGCTATCCTTCCCGCTAATTCCAAGCTACTGGGTCCATTATCCCAGCATTGGAACAAACGGCTAACAATGTGCTTGCCTGGATGGCAGTGGAAATCCTTTTGCATATCTTGCAGCTCACTCAGGGATAGGAATCAGATGATTATCGCTGGCTCTGCCTCTTCCCCCTGTTCTTGTGATGACCCTGGTTCACATTCATCCCTCACTAAGTGAACTGATTTTTTTTTGGTCTGTTTCTTCTGTATAGGGGTAACTGATACTGGCACATGTTGGTTCTCTGGTTCAGCTGCAGTACCAGTTGCCAGGGTTTGAGTAGCCACAGTGCCTGTCGCTGGGGTTGGGGTAACCATAGTGTTTGTGACAAGGATTGGAATAGCTGCAGTGCCTGTCAGTCTGTTTTCCTTCCCTTCCCTCTGAGAGTGCTGCATAATACCAAGCAGTGTTTGGTAGATAACCAGCCAGGGCCCAGCACAGTGCAAGTAAGTTGTGCCTCTTTGGAATAGCCACAGCATTTTCCTTTCAAATATTCTGTCACTTCATCAGGTCCTGTAGTTGTTTGGGAGTGAAGCTCCAAACTGCTGGAGGTGAGAAGTTTTCCAGATATCTGCCCATATTATCCCACATGCCATGACACACATGACTGTCTAGCCTTGGGGTAGATCTCTGGGTGGTATTCTTAAGAAAAATTTTTGTAACCATAAACAAGACCTGAAACACATTCAGGAGAGATAGCAGTAACAGCATGCTGCCTTGAACATCTCAAGGACATTCAAAATTTCAAAAGCTGTTGTAATTAGCCTGAAAGAAAAAGGGTAGATGAAAGAGCTGGAGAAATACCCCCTCCCGTCTTCTCTGCAGATTGGATGCAATTACTAATAAATTCCGAGAGAGGGCCCCCGAGGTACGGGAATAATAGCAGTGCCACAAACAAATAACAGCTTAACTTTATGACCAATGATTTAATCGTATTGTAAGTCGACATTACCCAGTACAGCAAAATGATAGTCCTGATCCTTCTCCCAGAGGTGATAAACATTACTGCAGGGAATACATAGTGCATATAAGAATTTACATAACACCACCATGTGAACAGATAAACCAACATTGTGATCAGCAACTATTTAACTAATGTAAGAAATATGTATAACAAATTTGTTGTAACAGACTCTGGTCAGATCTGTCATTATTTCAACCCTTCGTGCCCCATGTTGGGTGCCAAAAAGGACTGCTGCCATGTAACCCCAGCCAGCAACTAACAACCACGTGGCCACTTGCTCACTCCTCCCCATCCCACCAGATGAAAAATGTAAAAACTGGTGGGCTGAGATAAGGACAGTTTAATAGGATAACACAAGGAGAGAAGAAATAATAAGAACAATAATACTAATGAAAGAGTATGTGAAGCAAGTGATGCACAGTGCAATTACTCACCACCTGGAACCTGATGCCCAGCTCGTTCCTGAGCCACAATCCCCGCTGCCCCCAGCCAGCTCCTCCAGTACATACATACTGAGAATGACATCATATGGTATTGAATACCCCCTTGGCTATTTTGGGTCAGCTATCCTGACTGTGTCCCCTCCCAGCTTCTTCTGGAAATTAGCTTTATGCTAAGTGAGCCCAGGACACTAGCAGAGGTTAGACCACAGGAAGAACTGTGTGATTCATCACAATTACATCCACACTGGTTTTATTTGGGACTGTTCACAGAAGGGATTTGGTGATGTTGATATAAATAAACATAAGAAGTGATAAGAAATTACAGTTCAAAAAGAGATATACCTTATTTAAAGTCATGTGAATAACATTACTCCCATGAGGGTTTCGAGGAAATTTTAAGATTGGACAATTGAGAAACAATTTGACAGTATGTAATGATTCTGTGATTCTGTAATGCATTTGAAAATCAGGGCCAGCAGCCTTATCATTTGGGACAATGAGATGGTAATTTGTTTTACACTTTATGAAAAGTCTTTGTAATCTGTTAGAAGCATTTACTTCCCTCTCATGCTTTTTAATTCTAAGAGAAACTACTCATTAAAAAGCAGTCCAAACAAATGGGTCAGCATTGGCTTTGACAGGGAGTTGGCTTCATTAGGCATGAGAATTTACCCAAACTAATACCATTGTTATCTGGATGGAGCTTGGCCACTGTTGCACATGTTATCTCTTTTGTAGATTTTTGTTTTGACTTTTATGAGACTTTTATAATGGCCTAGAGGAACTAGGTATCTAGCTCTTACTGAACTTTATTGAATAGGGTATGTAATCTCTGTGGCTTTTTATACAATCTCAGTCTTAGTAAATATAAACTAAGATGGTTTTGAAACATGTTAAATCATAAGCTTTTTAGCAGTTCTGTTCTGTGAACAGATCCTTAGTTGGGAGGGCCATATATAGTGTGTTCTGGTTTATGACAGTGGCTGTTTAATTTTGTGGGCTAATATTACCAGAAAAAAAATTGTCTCTATGGGTATCTTTGGACAGGAATTATTACTTGCATTTAAATAGTATTTTCCAGTATTGTATGTTCATCTCATACAGATCTTAGAAATTACTTTTTTTTTTTCCATAGAAGTATGTTCTTTGACATACAAAAATCTCTGAATATAAATCTGTTTAAGACAATTCACAGTTATGTGAAATTGGTGAGTTTATCTGCTCTTAAAGGAGAATAATGAAGGGACTTGATCTGGTGGAAAGGGTGCAACATTCCCCTCTGGTAGTTACTGTTTTTCACAGGTTGGGCATTTGCTAGCCCATTAAAAAGAATTTTAAATTTTCCAAATTTGTGTGCAGGACATGTTTATGTATATGTAAATAACAGTATAACTAGTGGAGCTGAGGCTGAAGCCACTTACTTTTTATGAGAACTGCAAGTTGAATTTGAAATAGAAGTGAATAGAGGGGGAGATTTTGATACCCATTTTAATGGGTAGGTTAAGGTAGAAGTCTTGTGAAATAGGGTATTTTGGGATACTGTACACTGATAGATTTGTGATTGATTGCATTGTGGTTCTGTATACATTTTTCTGGATAGCAGTGTGGTGCTAGATTCTACCTTGTTAAATGGACTGCATTTGGCTTATGTGCAGAGAGGGTCATCTGTGAGAGTGTCAGTCTTCTGTTTTGCAATGTAACAGTTGACTGACATAAAACCTCTTTGTTGTGTGGAAACGTCTGTTGTCCTTTATGCAGCTAAACTGTAGTCCTCTTACAGGAAGCTATGGCATGGTGTATGCAGTTGTGAACATTCGATAACTTGATTCCTTTTGTGATAACGTCCTGGGGTTGGAGGGCAGTAATTAGTGACCATAGTGTTTTGTTTTGAACAGAGAGGCTTCATAGACATCTTCCTGTTTTACCTTGCAAGAAAATATGATCCCAGAGTAGCTTATTTTAGGTGAGGATATTTTATTTTAAACGAGTTAAGCATTATTCTAATTTGTTGCCTTTACTCAGAACAGACTAGTAGCTATTAAAATATAACAAAAGGCAATCTGTAAGCAAAAGCTATTAAGCCAGTTTTGATCCTGACAGAATGAGTAGGTAATTGGGGGTAAATCAGTGAAAATGGTTTGACAGAGTAGCATTTTATCTTCTGTGAGGGTTGTGATAAGTAAAGACTGTTGCTCATAAAAGAAGAAAGATGATCAGTTCTTTTTTAATTCCCTGATTGATAGTAGTAAGCACCAATCTACTTTTTTGCTGACATGTCTTGCAGATGGGCCTTCTTTCTGCTTTGTTGGGAACCTTGGGAGGGTACTTTGTTTTTCTTGAGTCTGTTTCTTAATTTGACTACAGGCCAGGGCATTTGCAGTGTTAGAGCGTGGCTTTGTATAAGCAGTGTCATAACAGGGTTACACCACTTACTCGTGTTAGAAAGTAATTACTGCTAACTGTGGATGGCGATAAACCCAGTTGTGGAAGGTGGAACACTCTGTGTGATAAAATCTGTGAGGAGAGAGGCTTGGACAGGGAGTTGTCTTAGGCCTTGTAAGGTACCATTACATTGTTATTACCTTGTAATGTACTAAATTAGAATGCCTTTTAGTAAGACACATTTTTCATTGTATTGGTTTTATTATTATGGAACCAGTATCATGGGGAGGTAACCTCACTATACACCCAGAGTAAACAAGGGGAACAAGCTAAACCTGTCTAATGGTCATCTGGTGCTGAAAGTGGTGATCCTGCTTTCTTGCTTGTGCTGGCAGTGGGACTCATCTATCCTTTCAAAAATTCAGTTCAGTCACTTGAATCACTAGATGGGTTACGTTGTGGTTTTTTGTTTTTTTGTTTTTGTTTTTTTTTTTTTTTTTGGTGGTGTTTTTTGTTGTTGTTGTTTTTAATTATAGGGTTACTTTTCTGCTGGCTTAACCACTCAATTAATGAGATCACTTTATGATCAAACAAATGAAAGTGGTGCTGTTGTGAGCGGGGAGTACCAAGAAACATGACTCATCTCATTAGCAGCAACTGACCATTGCTTCTGTAAAAATATGACAGCTTCATCACTGTGTTAAAATACTCTGACATTAGTAAACAAAAAGTTCCCAACAGACATTGATAAAAATTCTCGGAAAACTGAAGAATATTTCAAGCATTAGCCTGCATCAATTTATTCTATGAGAACACAGAAATAAAAATGTAGTAATAGTTGGTTTTCCAGTCTGTAAAAGCCTGTCGTTTGTTCTCAGGGCACTTAAGAGTTTCATAGGGCACTTGATCTGCACTCTTCTGGTTTGTGACATTGGCAGAACCCCTCAAGTGAATTATAACTATTCAGTCCAAAGTAGTTGTCTTTTCTGTTGTCCGTTTTGTTTGCTATTATGATTGCATACGGAGATAATCATTAATATCTTGAACTCAGAAAATAGTCTCAACAGTCCTTTTAATACTTGTTTTGTTGCATTACATGAATTTTTAAAGTATGAATTTCAGTACAGTCACATCTGTTTAGGGAGAGATTTTTGAAGACACATATGTTACGGAGGTGCCCAGCTGTCTTCCCTGCCTTTAGTAATACTGTACTTAAACCCACATCTGATGATAGCAAGTCACTTGAACTACCATTGTCTCTGGTAGATGTTTCTCATAGTGTACCAGTTGCTTTGTTCTGTGAGTAACATAAAAACATCCAGAAACTGACTGAACTATCAGGATCCTTATGCTTCCAGTGGGCATTTAGAAGGATGGTCAAAGTAATGTGCAACATTAAGGATTGTTTAAGCATTTTCTGCTGATGACAGATTGCATGTGTATGTGCATGTGTGTATAGTGATTGCCAGTAGATTTAATTACATTTTTTTCAATGCCCCTAATGTCATATAGAAATTCTGGTTTTGTTTTTGTTTTGTTTTGTTTTGTTATTAGAGCTATTCTGCTAATTGAAAAGGAGACAGAAAATAGATGTCCACGCCTACAGACCCTGGCGCCATGCCTCATCCTGGTCCTTCCCCTGGACCAGGACCTTCACCTGGACCGATTCTAGGACCTAGCCCAGGACCAGGGCCATCTCCTGGCTCAGTTCACAGCATGATGGGGCCAAGTCCTGGTCCACCCAGTGTCCCACATCCAATGCCAACAATGGGGCCTACTGAGTATCCACAGGAAGGCATGCATCAAATGCATAAGGTAATAGTTTATTACAAGTGAACCTTTTTTTCCTAGTTCTCTCCACTGATTAAAAAAACAATACTTACACTACATTTATACCTCCATAACTGCTATTACACATGATGTATCATCTGCAAAACTGCAGGTACACATCTACTGCTGTATTTATTGCTAAAGATTATGCATATATCAGATGAAACAGTTTCCTTTTTCTTATTTCCTTGAACTATAGAGTTAGTAGTTTGCAAATCTTCATTTGTAAACTGTACTTTTCAGTACGATAGATATTACTTGGGAAAAAATTGTGATTTATAGTCTTAAAACCTCGTGGAAGGCCATTCTAACCACCTTTTTTCTTAGTTTCTTCTTGTCTGTTTGGATGTGCCTTGTGTTTTTCTGGGGTGGTTTTTAGTTTTGCATGATTTTTTTTTTTTGTTTTAAATAATACTTTTAACTTACAGGGCTTGTGCTTACAAATTTGTTTACTCTTCCATGTTGATGGAAAACTGTTTTCCAAGTTATTTTGTAAAGGCTCCATCTTACTAAATAATTTAAAACTATGTAGCTTGGAACATGTGAGGACTTCAGTGGTTGTTGTCATACATGTGTGCTTAAACGATGATTAAAGTCTTTTGCTTTCAGGAAATATTTCTTGTGTGGAATTTCCTTTGTGAGAACAGTCTCTTTATGTATTATTATTTTTATTTAGTTGTGTACCAGAGATTTATTGCTGAGAATAATCGTCTACTCTCAGAAATACACAGTAACAGTTTACAGAGTCAAGACAGCGAAAACATTTTGGTAACTATTGTTGATTCCACTTGCAATTGTTATATGCACACAGAAAAAACCCTAAATTTAGTATTAAAATTTATTTTTAAAATAATGAAACTTATTTTAATTTTCCTAATGAATTGGCAACTTCTTGATGTTGTCATTTTCACATATGGATCAGTTTCATTAATTAAAACAGTGTCCAGTCAATAGAGGGTATGACACGACCGTGTTTTGCATGAAGAACCGTATCATTAAAATGTCTAATAGCACAAGGTTAGCTGAAGTGAAGGAGGCCATGATCCAGCTGCCCATTTGTACTGATCTGTTGGAATTTCTTAGAGGTCAGTACATTCAGTAACTAAAACTCTTCCATTTGAATCTTGAAGCATGTAATTTAGCTATTAGCCAGACATTTCCAACTGACATTTCCTTTTTTGTGGGGTCAGTTACAGTCTAAGCTTCTAGTACCCTGGTGAATGCCCTAAATTTCATAGACAGCCACACTTTTTACATCTTTCGGTTCTCTTGTTTCTTTCTGGTTTTAAGAGATTCTGTACCTGCAGAAGAAGAGGGTGGCACCAGGAATTTTTATTGTCGTTTAAACCTGTCTGGTAGCTGAACACCACGCAGCTGCTTGCTCACCCCTGCACGGGGATGGGGGATAGAATGGGAGGGGTAAAGGTAGGGAGTGTGGTAGGTTGAGGTAAAAACAGTTGAATAATTGAAATAGAATAAAGCAGTAACAATAATAGTAAGTACAGATGGGTAATGCACAATGCGACTGCTCACCACCCTCTGACTGATACCCAGCCCATTCCTGGCTAGCAATCCCAAGATACAAAGAACCTGCAGTCGCAATCACAGAAGTGAGAGAGAACCCCATCCTTCCTGGCCACCCCTCCTTTTTATACTGAGCATGACATTACCTGATACGCAATACTCCACTGTCCAGTTTGTGTCCGTTGCTCTGGCTGTGCTCCTCCCCAGCTTCTTGTACACCTGCATATGGACAGAACATGGACAGTTGGAGACTGCTTGATCTCTTAGCAACAGCTAAAAGCATCAGTGTATTATAAACATTTTTCTCATACCAAAGCCTGTACTGAATCCAAAAGACACAACTATTTTAGCTACTAAGAAGAAAAATCAACTCTATCCCATCTGAAACCAGGATAGACAGTGACAGATAGACAGATGAGACAGTGCCAAATGCTTTGCAGGTGTCCAGGTAGATGATGATGGTTGTTCTTCCCTTACCCACCAACACTGTAACCCCACTGTAGAAGGCCATTCAATTTGTCAGGCGTGATTTGCCGTTAGTGAAGCCGTGTAGCTGTCACCAGTCACCTCCATATTTTCCATGTGCCCTAACATAATTTCCAGGAGGATCTGGTCCATGATCTTGGAGGTTAGACTGACTGGCTTGTAGTTTCCCAGGTTTTCCTTTTTTCCACTTTTAAAAATGAGTTACTCTGAAGTTGTGGCAATATTACAATTTTTGGTGAGTGAGAGAAAAAGTGAGTAACAGAATAAATTATTTTCCTGCAAAAATGCTATTTTTACTAAATATATTTTTTGTTCACTGAGATATTCCATTCAAACAGAAGGCAAATAGTTTCCCATTTCAAATATTGTTTGATAACATATCTGTGCACATTAGACATTCCATGAGTCTTAAAATTCTTCCATGATCCTGGAAGTATGTCCTTTTTATTCAGCAGGCATGTTCCCTGGATTATTTTTGTTGTATGTGTTTATATTAGTGAAAAGAAAAAGTATTGTCAGCCTTGAAAAATCAGCAGAGACCTTGTGCAAAATGGTGTTTTAGCGATTTATAAGAGATTAACAGAATTGCTGGCCAAGTCCCTACTGCAAGCACAACCAAGTCAGTCTGATTGTCCATCAGTGATGCATTCAGTTGTGCTGTAGAGTTACATGACAACACATTGCGGTTTGTTCTATGTGATTTTTGTTGGTATAGAGGATGCATAGTCTAGAAGATATTTAGTTTGATACTGGATCTCAATCTCTGAATTTCAAGTTGGTTTTTTTTTTAAGAAGGGAGAAGGAACAAAGCCACCATAATCTGACAGTTTACATGGAAATAGGTCAGGCTGTGATGCAGTGCTGTCTGTGAGAAGACCCGAGATACTAAATTCAGAGTAAAAGCAGTGTAGGCAAAATGTTATGCATTAGGCATTATGTAAAGTCTGTACGTATGCCAAGTTCTGTAGGTGTGGATTTGCATACAGTTGAAACTCATCCCTCATTTTGTTTTCTTGAAGCACTATTTATGTATCTGGCCTCTTCTGTGCTTGTTTCTTACTTATGGGGACCAATGTATGTAGTAGTGTGTGCTCAAAGCTGGATACATCTCAACTTCCTGTTTCTCCTGTTCTGTCTTATTAAAAGTATTAAAAAACAGTATCCCAGCTTGGTATTAGTACTTTATTGGTAGTATAGGTTACATTTCTCATGCCAGTAATGCAATTGTGGAAAATATTTTTAATAATTTATACAGAACTGAACAATTTAAATAAATTGTATTATGTGTAAAATCCTTTCTAAATATTTTTTAATCTGTTACCTAGATTTAAAGTTGTCATCTAACCCTGTAACTGCACAGTGATTCGAAGAAGTTGTGAAAAAAACCTATTTTTTAGTTCTTGTAATCCTCTGCTGCGTTGTCTCTCCTGTTTTATAGGTTTTCAGTACAGATGGTAGAGGTGCTTTAAGATGAAAAATGCTATTGGAAATACAAGTCTCTTTGCATAAATTAGTAGTACTGTGATCATTAAAACTAATTTTGTCTTCAAAGTAGTTTATGCCATCTTTATCTTTTGTAGCTTTGCTCGTAAAAAACTGATTAGTGAGTTCTACCTTTCCTAATTTGTTTCCTATTAATTTCACTTTCAGTTTTTGCACAGCATAATTTCTGCAAACAGACAGAAGCAAACCCCTTTCTTGCTATGTTTAGGCTCCCTTCCATTAAACTTGAAGCATTTCAGTTCACTCTAAGTTTTGGGGTTTTTTTAAATACTTATCTTACCGAAACCTGTTATTTTAATCAATTCTTTTCACAGAGTCATTCATTCAGTTTATGTTTTCTTGTATGATATATCTCTACTATTCTGATCCTGTTTATTTTTTTAAAATTCTCATTTTGAAAGGCCATATATTTGTTTCACTCTTCACTGCTACTCTTTGTTAATGCCAGCTCCTTTCATCACCTTCTGTACGCTTGTACTTCAGATGCCCTGGATATGCATGCTGTGTCCCATCTTAATCCCATCAGAGCTGCCTGCCTTCACAGCTCTTTCACAGTTGCCACCCACTAGTGCAGTGACACTCGTTCCTGCAGTCACACCACAGATGTGTACAGCTAGAGTCCTCTGTTCTGGAAATCAGATGTAGTTTTCTGCACAGTCTCCTCTTCTTGGCAGCCCTGAAGATTTAGTCCTCGACACATACGATGATAAAATAGGAATGGAACCGGCCTTAGAGGTGTTTTAATTTCTGTAGTATTCAGCTCCTGTGAGCAGAATGTAAACTGAGCATTCTCTTTCATGTTGGTTATCTTTGTAAGTAGGGGCAAAGGGAGAGGGAGGGATCTTCATGCCTTAGAAAAGGGCATTGGGATTTACTTGGTTAGCACAGTGGAACTATTTTTAATGTGTCAGTCATCTATCTCTACATTTCTACTCCATATCTCCCCAAGTTCTAGTAATCAGAAATAGCTTCTTGAGTAACAGATATTTTTCTGATACAAGTTCTTTTCACAAATGTTTTTATACTGTTGTGACAACTAAACAATTTGATGAACACAGAAAATCCATTTTACTTCTCCTTTTCTATAGCTTTCTTTTTTTAACTCATAGTTTCTGATAAGGAAAAATGATAGTGAAATCCTTCAAAAATGCTGATGAACAAAAAACCTACCCCATGTGTTTAAAGATATTTTCAATCAAAGCTGATTATTGCAATGGGAAATGGAAAATTTATATGAAAGGTTACAAATTAAAATTTAGAATTATTTTTTTCCTTTGTAGAAAGGATTACCTATGTTTAGTTCTGCTTAAATTGATTCATGTGCAACAAGTTGCTTGAAAATAAGAAATGTGACAGTGTCTTTTTTTTGTGACTTCATGTAGCTTCTTACACACTCTTTGTTAACTGCCTGTATTTTCCACTGGAGTAAGTTTTCTTAACTCTATTTTTAAAAAGGATTTTCCATAAATAGGTGTGCATTTAAATGAAACAGACAGCAAGGCCTCTATTCACAGTAGGGTTTGCAAGAACAGTATTTAGTGTGCAAGCATGCATGTGTTATAGACAGGGGCAGAGCTGCATATTTCTGTGACGAGAAGATAAGTGATGCCAGCCTGTTCCTTCCTAATACAAAACTTTGCAAAGCTTTAAGTTAGAAGTTAATGAGTGTAATCTCTCGTTAGGAGCCTGATGTAATTTTTGCTTCCAGGTAAAACTCTTTAGTTGTCTTAAAACATCTTCCTTCTGATGTTACTTTTCTCCTCTATTGTTACTTTTCCCCTTTTTCCACATTCAGAGTCCTTCAGTTTTTATTATGGAGCCTTTTCCAGTGTGCTGCATGCCTCCAGCACATTCTGTCTTCTCTTCACTCTCTGAAGAAAGCGTTTGGCCCTATTTTGTTTTTCAAGTACTGTGAAGACAATAGTTTTTGAGAAGTGAATGAGGTGACGGGAACTGTAGGGAGCACAAGTATTTCAGAACTTCCTTTCCTTGACTGCCTATCCTTGTTTTTGCTTGCAAAGAAGAGGTTATCTCCTGCGCAATGCCATCTTTGTTTTTGAAGAAAAACAGTGTTTGGGACATTCCAGTAGAGCAGCAACTGAAAGGGCAAAGTTTGGGCTAAAAATAACTTGACGCAAGCCACAGGCTGTACTTTCATAAGTTGGTGTGTGTTACACTGCTTTGTAATATGAGGCCAATACTGTTCATGTGTATTTGGGCAGTTTGCCTCCTTGGCATTGCCAAACAGTTCATAAGGAGAAGAAAAAAAGCAAAAAGGAAACAGAGGGCAAGCAGTCTAATGGTACTCCGTGCTTCCCCTAATGTCTGATTCGAGGGGTAAAGGTTCCCACTGTATTTATTTTGAATGACTGCTAAGAGAAGTTTGTATTCTTTATGTATTTGTTTAGATTTTTCTTAGAGTTCTTTGGATTTTTATAGTGGATTTATATGCTATCTCTATATAAATACTTATTTTGTTTTCACAGTCTATTGATGGCTTGCATGAAAAAGGAATGGTTGAAGATGTTCATTGTGGCTCCATGAAGAGTATGCGACCTCCTCACCCTGGAATGGGTCCACCTCAGAGTCCAATGGACCAACATAGCCAAGGTTTATACATACTGTGCATGCTGTATAAATTTGGGTCCCCTTTGTTCCACGAAGAGTCAATAGTTCCATGAAACAGATTTCCAGTTGTTTCCTTTAAGCTTTGTTTAGAAAGTCTGAACTGATATCATAAGGCGAGGTGAATAACTGAATCGCTTTGCTTTATGGAGTGTCCATCAGTCATGTATTGAAAAAAAGCTAAGGTTCAAGTCTGTGGCTGGGGCAAGTAATTGGACTAAGTCTGTTACAGATTTCAGTTCATGTCTTAAAAAAACCTACACCTAATTCTTCCCTGTCATGTGGCTATTGTAAATATAAATGCATTAGAATATGATTTATTTTAATCCTGAGGCGAAGGAATGATAAGAGAGAAGAACCCAAGCAAACCTGGAGAAACCCTCTTTAGTATCTATAATGTTTGATCGAGGTCTGATCAAAATTCTTTCTGGAATTTTTTATGCCAGAAAATAGAAACTCTTTTTACCACATTGCTACATGCCTACCATGTGTCCCTTAGTTAGCAACATAAGAGGATGTGCATTCTGTAAGCAGCTCAGTATGTTGGAGATTTAACTGGTAACACCTGCTAATATTAATTAGTTCAGCAGATATGAATTTGTATAGTGCATAATTAATTATGTTACAGCAACACCTGAAGAATCCCAGCTGCAAGCAGGGCCCTGGTTTGACACACTGTACAGATCTATTAAGAGATGGTCCCTGTTTGATGTATTTACATGTTTATTACATAGGATAAGAGAAATGCTGGAAGGAGAAAACAGGTACAGATCAGCAAAATGACTCAGCCTGAACTGCTTTGTGACTTTTCAGTGGGATGTGACTGAAACCCTAAGCAATAATTTGTCAGCTGAATCCCTTTCTGGAACCTTGCATATGAGAAAGTACTGTTTTTCCATTACACCTTTCAATATCAGTTAAGTAAAATAGAACTTACTTTGCGGGGACAAGTTCTCCATCAGTTAAAACTTTTCCACTGGTTTCAAGGAGATGCAAGCATGATCATCTGAGAACAAAATTTTACCAGAATTTGCATTCAAAGACATTCTGTGGTTTGTAATGAACTTGTTCCTTAAATGAGCAGAGCATTTAGTCTGAAGATGAAGATAGGTCCAAGTGAAACATAACGTGCTCAAAATATGAGAGTGTAATTTGCAAATTCTTCAAATACAAGTAGCTCTGAGTTGTTTTCTTCTTTCCTGTGCTGGCTGAGATCAGAATTCCAGGTTGTGTTGCTGTGCAAAAGGATGATTGTATTAGTAGCAGCTGTGGCACGCTAAAGACTACAGATCCCTGCTGTCTTTTGGGTGTGTATTGGCAACTGTTGCAAGATAAACAGAGAATACTGGAGTTCTAATGTAAGCAGGCTTTTAAAAGAAATGGTTAAAATCCCCTCATTCTAATTTATTAAATACTGTCCTTGATATTAATGAGTGTTTTAGCTTTCTTTGCCTCCATGTCTCTTTTTTTTCTTCTTACACAATTATCTTCTCACAAAAAATGGTGATGGCACTGAGGCTATTCTGATATGTGTTGGGGAAAGTCCTATCTGATAGCTTTGCACTTTCTGCCCCTTAGTGTACATATCCAAGATACAAAACCAAGTTTCTTAATAGTCTTTCAACCTATTGGATACTTTCAGTCTCATTTACCATGAGATTAGAGTCTTGTAAAACAGTTGTGTTTCTACAAGTTTTGTGGAAATAGACAATGTGGTAAAAGAGGGTGATCTTACCCATGGCCACGTTCACAGGGAGAGGACAGTATAAGTTCTCTGAGAATCCATGGAAAGATGCATGGTAAATCTTCTAATTGTGACAAAATCATCAGTTGCAATTGGTACATTGTTAGAAAGCAAGATTCACCAACATTCATTTTCTTATAGATTTTTGGATGTCTGATGGTTGAGTTTATGTTGCAGTTGTGTTAATGATATCTATGTCAAATAGAAATTACATCATTAGTTATAGATCTGTTTTTTCCATGGCTTATTGTTTGTAGGCCTCAAACTGAAGTAGACAAATATGTGCTAATTAATGTTACTATTTTTGGATGTTTGGTGAAAAGTTGCTGAATAAATTCAAAACCCTAGGGAATGGATGACCCTAAACTTCTGCCATTAGTTTGAAAGTGTAAGCAGAATCACCATGTATCAGTTAAATGTCGTCTACTCTAGCACTGGTTCTAGGTAAAATCAAAGAAAATTGTCTTTTAATTCCATATGACCCTGTCTATAATTCAGTCCATTGAGAGTAGTTTTATTAAAGAATCATAGTATGGTTTGGGTTGGAAGGGACCTTAAAGATCATCTAGTTCCAATTTCTGCAATAAGCAGGGAGTTCTTCAACTAGATGAGGTTGCTCAAAGCCGTATCCAACCTGACCTTGAATGTTTCCAGGGATGGGGCATCTACAGTGCCTCAGGGCAACCTGTTCCAGTGTTTGATCAACCACATTGTAAAAAATGTCTTTGTTGTATCTTGTCTGAATCTACCCTCTTTTAGTTTAAAACCATTATGCCTTGTCCTACCACTACATGCCCTATTAAAAAGTCTCTCTCCATCTTTCTTCTAAGCCCCCCTTAAATCTTAAAAGGCCACAATAAGGTCTCCCCAGAGCCTTCTCTTCTCTAGACTGAATGACCCCAACTGTCCCAGCCTGTCCTCATAGGGGAGGTGCTCCAGCCCCCTGATCATCTTTCTGGCCTCCTCTGTACTTGCTTGAGCAGGTCCATGTCCTTCTTATGTTGGGGGCCCCAGAGCTGGACACAGTACTGCAGGTGGGGTCTCATGAGAGCAGAGTAGAGGGGGAGAATTCCTCCCTTGACCTGCTGGCCACACTTCTCCTGATGTAGCCCAGGATATGGTTGTCTTTCTGGGCTGCAAGCACACATTGCAGTGTAGTTGGGAACTGTTATTGTTGGGTTGATGGTTGGACTAGATGATCTTCAAGGTCTTTTCCAACCTAGACAATTCTGTGCTTCTGTGATTGCCAGCTCACAGTCATGTTTTCATCCACTGCTGCTCCTAAATTATTTTCTGTAGGCCTTCTCTCAATCCATTCATCTCCCAGTCTGTACTGATCTTGGGGACTGCCCCAGCCCATGTGCAGGACCTTGCACTTGGCTTTGTTGAACCTGATGAGGTTCACATGGACCCACTTCTTGAGCTTGTTCAGATCTCTCTGAATGGCATAAAGTCAGCCTTGTCAAACAAATTTACTATTCTTTTTGTGAAAATAGTAAGTTGAATTGATTTATTTAAGTGCACACAGGTGTGGTACAGCACTTAGTGCAGTACAGTATTTGTACAGTCATCAGGAAAATGGATCCTGGCCCAAGTATGGGGTTTCTCTATGTATCATTAAAGCCAGTAGTAGTAATGACAGACATAACTTTGTCTGCCTGATAGTTATAAAAGGTGGTTGACTCGTTACTGTATGATTTTCTGATTTAGGAGAAAGATAACACTAAGTAAAATCACTATAACCCGTATTAATTATATTATGTAGTTAAAACTAACTGTACATGGAAGTTGATCATCCAATGATGGATTTTTCTGGTTAAGTCTTGTAGGACTCTGTTTTGGTTCAGTGCTGTTCAATGTATTCGTCAGTGATCTGGAAAAAAGTGTAAAATTGGCGTCAATAGCATTTGCAGATAGCACAGAGGTTTAGCAGTAAATAACAAAAAAGTTGGTTGCAAATGCTGATCAGGATGCTCAGTAGAATGTGCTTATTTCTCTAGCATTGATTTTAGCACAGCCAACAGCAGCATTGTATGTCTGGAAGCAAAGTAGTTTGTTGTGTAGGTGATATGAGACTGTATCATACAAAGCAGAAAGACTGAAAAGAATTTTGGTTATTCTGGCAGACTTAAATTGTATTGCCATGTACAGTGTTTGCAGCCATGAGATGGAATGTGCTACCTGCCTAGAAGCAGAGGCGGGTTAATTGAGGAGTTGTATCACCTTTTCTAATGAATTAGCTGGAGGGTGTACTGTAGTATTGTATTCTATTCTAGTATTTACAGTCCAGAAAGATGTTGAGAAATGTTTAAGGTAGCATCAAATGTTTGAAGCATCTTGTGTAAGGAGAGGCTGAGTGAGCTGCAACTGCATAACCTGAAAAAGAGAAGGCTTGGAAATACCTGATGGTACAGAGTGATGAAGAGGGAGCCAGACTCTTTGCAGTGATTATCAGTGGCAGGAGACAGTTGGCACAAATTGAAACACATGAAATTCCATTGGAACATAAGAAAATATGCTTTTACTATAAATGTGGCTGAGCAGCACAGTAGGTTGCCCAGAGAGGTTGTCTAGTTGCCATTCATGGAGATAGTCAAAACCCAACTGGACATGTTGCTGGGCAGCCTGCCGTAGCTGACCCTGTTTGAGCAGGGAGTTGGACTAGATGATCTTGAGGAGTCCCTTCCAGCCTTAATGATTCTGTGATTCCATGTAATTGTGCCTTATTTAGAAGACAACTAAAAGAATGATTTGAAACTTGGAATACTTGTTTCTTTTTTTCTGGATAATGTTGAACTCCATTTTGTATTCTCTCTGAGAGAGAATTAAAAGATCACTTGATCATTTTGCACATTCCTAGGTGGTAGAAAGGCTTGTAATAGATGGATCCTGTATCTTTTTTTTAAAAAAATAAAGGTGAATTTTGGTACCTGCAAATGTAAATTAGGTGAATTCAGACTGTATTAATTATCTGCATCTTACTTAATGAACATAATTAACCTTTGGGACAAGGATTACCAAGGTATTTGTGGTAGATTTTGTGTCACGTGAAATTTAAGTCAACACTGGATGTCTTTTTCATCTATTCCACAGACCAAAGGGAGATCTTTTAGAGGGTAAGAGTCTGTGGACTGTTCTAGATATGTTAGGTATACTGTTGTACCAGTAATGGTCCCTTACTGCCAGAAATCTGTGAACCTGGAAACAGCCTCCAAGATTCTGAGAACTGGTAAGATAGAGGAGGAAACAGTGTTTTTAATTGTTTGAGAATGAGAAGATGGATAGTCTTCATAAAATGGTGCTGTTCTTAGACCTCTGAGTAGAACAGTTATGATAAATGCATAGGCAGTAGTCCTGTATGCAGTTTATAGTTGGAACTGATTACAAAATGAGATTTAATTTAAATGTTAAATGTTCCAGTAGCAGTCTTTTTAGTAATTGTTTTAAAGAAGATCTTGCAAAAGAGTGTCTCTAAATACAAAAGCGGGAATTTTTATAAAATACATGCTTATGAATGTTGATGATAAATTAGAATTGGTGAACTGCACATGCAGTTGTAGATATAATGTATGTAAATCAAATGTGCAGTTGTGAATGAACAATCTTGAAATAAAGACCACTGAATTTACAAAGAGCAAGCCATTACCAAATTTTCGAAGTAATAATTCTTACAGTCTGTATTAAGAAATAATTCACTGATCCTTACTCTGATGAACAAATCAGAAACATTTGTAAGCTAAATCTGCAAGAACTTTGTCATTTTGCTTATAAATGCCTATTTGCTACCTGAATGCCAGTTACTGTTCTGAAATTTTTGCATTTTTTAAAACTGAAAATAATTACTAAAATAGGGCATGCAACTTTATTATTTAGATTCTGGATTTTTTTTTTTCTTGGTGCTCAGTGGGATGCTAGTGATGCAGAAAGAATCTGTTACTAGCTCAGACAGATTGTCATATTTTTATTGCAGTCATACTGAAACAGAATGGTTTTCAGAAATCTTACATTAAGTTATGGGGAAAAATATTCTGAACTGCTATCTTTCTCCTCAACAGTTACTCCTTTCCCCTCTTGTCGCCAAATTGGAGGAAGGGTAACATTCCTGACTATTCTGGTGACTGATTTTCTTTTCTTGAACTTATGCACAATGATGTCCCTAATTAGTCTTAATACTTTTAATGCTTATAGGTTAAATGAAAGAAAAATTAATTTCTCCAACTTCATATTTAGCTGTTTAAATAGTAATCTTACTACACGTTGCTGAATTTGAATAGTATTAGAAATGCCTTGAGCCTCTGTGAATAAATGGTGCTGAAAAGCTCAGTATTGATATTAGAAGTATGAAATTTACTGTAAATTGTTAAGCTGCTAAACAAAGTTACCTAGAAGATGAAAATTATGTTTAGATTTGACTTTGTAAGAAGAAAGAGGAGAAATCGCAAAGACAAACAAATATTTGTATAAAATAAAGTATTTGTTATTAGAAAGAATTCATAAAAAGATATAAATGGCCTGAAAAAATTTATCTGTCTTTCTGGGATTTGAAACAAATGCAGTTACTATGATACAGCAGTGAAATACAGACCAGTTTGAACAGTTCGGCTGTCTTTGCTTGCTATTTGCAAGTGGAAATGAAAGCACTGCAGGGATTTAAGGTTCTGGGACTTGATCTGTATATAGTTTTAATTATCATGCAGTATTTGTTGAACTTCTTATAAAGATACACCGATTAAGTTTAACTTACAAAATTCACTGGGTTACTCCAACTTCACAGTGTTCATTGTCCCTACTGTTCTTAAATTAGCTCCACGTGCTTTTCTGATTTTTTGAGCCTTTTAAAGATGAGAAAATATTTGTCACCTTACCCATCTGCCTGTCAGCATAAGGCCTCTCAATAGTTTATTTCTACAGTTCAGGCTTTAAATGACTTGCACACATGTGGCTTCTCTTTGTCGAGAGTTTCACAAGAACTGGTGTTAACCCTGGCCACACTACTGACAGAGAAATACTATATTTTGCGTATCTTAAGAAAGTTTGTAGCCTTGGTCCATTTTGCACTGTGTTCCAAGATGTTATCCTTTCCTATTGTGTATTGTGGGCATGTACTTGATGCCTTATTTTTTAAAAAAAACCTGCTTTAATTGATGGTTGAAGTGATAGTTAACATAAATGAGTTACACAACTACATTTCTTCAATCATATGTATATCTTCCTAATCCAAAATTTCACTTAACAGTCACAGTTTTGAGTAAAAATATACCATTCTGTAAATTTTAGCAGAAAGATTTGACATATGATCCTCAGACACTTTTATTATTTAAGTCTTCTTAATTTTTAGTGGGGCAGTCAAGACTTCTGTTGAATGTTCCAGTGCCTGGACTGGTAAAACTTTGACTTCTTCTATCTAATACTTGTTACTAGGATTTAGAATTCATATGTGCTCCTCCATTAATTATAGCATTAAAAATGTTGAAAAAGATCTTGCAATTTTTAGCTCTCTGGTTCTTCAGCTTTAAAACAGGTGAGGAAGATGTTCTTTACTTCTGTTCACTAAAGTGAAATTAAAAGCAGTTAGAGCAGAAACTTCTTATATAGTTTGTCCTCCCAAAATACTTGTGTGTAAAGTGTTAGAACTAGGATTTCTTCCAGTGTCAATACTGTAAAGAATATACATTGTTTATGATATGTTTGTGATGTATTTCTGGTGAACAAGTTGATACCAAAGTGGGATGAAAGGTGTTGCTAATTATGCATACAGTTAAGAAAGCAGTGCTTTTTAACTGCTGAAAACTTGTTCTGTTATACACTACCACCCATTGAAGGATTATGGAGAAAACAAAGCCAGAATCTCTTCAGAGGTGCATAGCAAAACCACAAAAAGTAATGGTCCCAAGTTAATGTAACTGAAATTCTGATGAGTCTTAAGGGAAAGAAAATTCCCCATTAGAGTGATTAAGAATCACTATCATCAGAGATTTTCAGAACTCACCTAGATTAGACTTGGAGAAACCTGGTAAAGCTTTGGAAACACCACAGCTTTAAATGGTGAGTTGGGCTGTTTAGTCTCCCTTTCCTGGTGTTGTCTCTTCTGCTTTGTGCATTTTTCAGGACTAAAAGTTGTCTGTTGTCCTTTGTCAGCACATAGACCTCTTCTGTTCTGAGTGTTCTCCAACCTTATCAGTTAGTGTTTTTGCCATCTTCCATTCTGAAGGTTAAATTAAACACAATGGTTTATGCAGAATAGAAAACAAAGTTTTCTGTGGAAAATCTAAAGGAAGGGGTACTTGGCAGTTCATCAGTTAACAATTAGTGAGCTAGATATTTAAAAACCGGATGAATACTTACTGTGAAAATTCATGTGTGCCACAGAAAAATGCATTTGAAGTGCTTCACAGCAGATGAAAGCATGTTTGCAAAGTTCAAAAAGATCTTTGCCTATACATTAAACATTCCTATGGCCTGCGTCTGTCATTTTTTCTCTTTTATGACATGCTGGTTAAACTCAATCTTCATGAGTCTTCATGTGTCCTTATTTAGAGCCTATGTGCACATGCTTACCTGTATTAGAGTATGTGTAATAAGATAGGAAAAAAGCAAGTGGTATAGAAACTTGTGGTGGTTTAGGCCCTGCCAGGACCCAAGACCATGCCGCCATTGTCTCTCCCTCACCCTCGGACTGGACGGGCAATTAGGGGAGATACAAACCCCGGGGTTGAGATGAGGAAAAATTTAATACAACAGTGTAAATTAATAAACTGAACAACAACAATAGTGATAGCAAAACAATAAATAGTAATAACAGTATACAGGACAAAAAAATATACAGAGATATACCGCAAGAGACAAAGAAGCACACTCGCGCGTGCTCTCTGGGACAAAAGCCACACAGAAAATGTTCCCACGCTTTGGCGCCTGGACCTGACGGCAGCATGGTATCTAATAACCCAGCTGAAGCCCCCTCCCCACTGCTGGGGAAACTTATCCCTATCCTAGCTGAACCAGGACAAAACTTTATTAGGACAAGCTTGTGACTGTGTGTATTGTCAAACTGCTAAATCTTCTGAAAGTTTTCAAATTTAAAAAGGAAAATTTCCATATAGCAACACAAAATTTAGGTTCTGTAAATGCCACATTTTAGAACCTTTACAGGAAGTTTGAATGGCTTTTGTTCTTTCATGAGATATTTTATTGTAATTTTGTTTTTATTCTTACTCTAATCAAGCCTAGTTTCCTATTGACAAGAATTCTAATGCATAGGGCTTTGCAGGAGAGAGAAAGTGTAATATATATCTAGAAAGCTCAAAAACTGCCTTACCCTGAAAACTCCTCTCTGCAAAATGTAGTCACAGACTTGCAGCTGAAACTGTCAAGACTAAAACCAGGTGCTCAATATCTCACAGCTCAGTTTTAGAGTTTTATACTTCAGATGGATTTAAAAATCCTGGGTTTGAAATCTATCAGTGATTAAGGAACATATAACTTGGACAATGTAACTTGAGGCGGGAGGGGAAGAAAACTGTCTTTGAAAGGCAGTTTTGAAAACAATGTAATTCAAAGTAGGTGCTATTTAAAATAAATTCTGAGATTTAGAAATCTAACAGTAATGGATGAACATTGTGATAAGCCCCATTTTATAGTGTAAAACAATAATGCAGTTGTATATTGTGGGTTTTGCTGTGGTATACTGGTTGTTCTTTTAAATCAATGTGCTCAGCAAGAAGGATTTTTAGCTACTCTTTTCTTAAAAAAATAAAATGAGGCAAAAGTAAGTTAATGGAAGAAGATGAATAAGTGAAGTAAACTTACGGTTATTTATCATTGATTTTATCGCCACAAAATATGTATAAACAGTTTTTATATTGACCAAGTAAATAACTTCAGTAGTTTTAACTTTTTAGGGTCTCTTTCTCCCTCACCTCACTTCCCTATTTTTCTTTTGAACTGCTTAGTTTTACTTCTTCTCCCTAGAGTCTTCTTTTCCTGTCATCTTCTTTAGTTACAAGATTGAACTCAGTCTGTTTCTATCTTATCTGGTCTTTTCCCATCACAAAGCCATTTTTCCCTACTGTACTTCTACGTAATTTTCCTTTTTTAGAAGAGCTGAAATCCTCTTGTCTTTGTCCTTTATCTCAGACATTCACAACCTTTTGTTTATTGTAGAATATTTTGATCTCCAGATCTCAGCACTGGTGGACTTTCAGTTCTTTAGCACTCTCATCTTTCCATTTTTATAAGTTCTAGTCACTTACAGCTGCTGTCATCTCAGAAGAGTTGAGATTACCTTGAGATTTTGTCTATGTTGCCCTTACTGAAGGGCCAGTAAGAACAGTGAAGCTACAGAGAGGGCAAAATTACTTGCTTTTGTGATCTGGACTTTGTATATATGAAACTGATGTAGTTTCACTTTAAAGTGTCAGGAAGAGTAGAGGAAGAGTAGATTTGGTGTCACAGAACCATAAACCATAGCATGAATTTTGGAGTTCGCTCATCTGTGGCCTGCTAAAGTATATGGAAGTGAGCCAGAAGATTGCTTGATATTTTTTAGTTTTCTTAGGCATTTCAAATTGATAAGAGCAGTATTTGTGCTCCACAATACCGGAGAGAAGTGAGTAAATATCATTATCTCTTTTTCACTGTTGGTGGACATCTTTAAAATCAAGCTGTCTGTTGTGTACTACCTGAAAGATTGCTCTTTGTATTTTTACTCTGACATGCTACATATTCTTGGAAATCTAACCAGAAATCTATGCCATCTCTTTTCATGGATGCATTGTGAAGCTCAAGGAAACATGTATTAATTAAAATTCAAACTTAAAACCACTGCATTTGCAAATGCTATAGTAAGATACAAGCACTGTTTGCTTCAGAGCTGTGCTTGCTCTCCTGGAACTTTAGAGAGTAATGCAGTCTTCAGCAGCTTTTTCAGAAGGTGATTTTTGTGCTTGCAGTTAATGTTCCAAGTTCTTGAGCAAGCAGATGGTAAAAGGAACGTTTGTCTAGCTCAAACCTTTAATCTCTATAAATTAAAGTGCAGTTTTATAGAAATTGGAATACCATCTGTTTCTATTTCTGTATGTTTTTGAGTTTTGGCAAAGAGGGCCTATATCAGTGAATGGGTATTCCTTGATGTGTGTGCATCAAAAGAAAATTATATTAAGCTGTAAAATAGATAGACTTCACTTTATGTATTCCACAACGGAATATTTGTCCAGCATTCTAGTGAAATAGTACCACATCCTAATGCTTTTATATAGTATTTCACATTTTAGTTTGTCTTACTCCAAATATGAAGGTAATTGTTATTTTTAGGAATTATTGGACTATACAATCATAGTTCTTCTCAAAGAATAGCTCATGAGACTATCTTGATGTCCCTGGGAACTTCAGATTGAAATTTTGATCTTGCAGAAAATACTACAGCTATCTTGACTTGAGAGTGACATTTTTTATTTCTGTGTACTGTTAAAGAAATTGATGGAATTTAGATTTGACTAACCAGAGAGTTAAGTTTGTGATCCTCTTGTTCTAGGTTATATGTCTCCACACCCATCTCCACTAGGAGCACCAGAGCATGTGTCCAGTCCGATGTCTGGAGGAGGTCCAACTCCACCCCAGATGACTCCCAGCCAGCCAGGACCCATTATACCAGGAGACCCACAAGTTATGAATCAACCTAACAGAGGTCCTTCCCCTTTCAGCCCTGTACAGCTGCATCAGCTGCGGGCTCAGATTCTAGCATACAAAATGTTAGCTAGAGGTCAGCCTTTACCAGAAAATCTCCAGCTTGCTGTTCAGGGCAAGAGGACCCTGCCTGGCATTCAACAGCAGCAGCCTCCCAGTGCCTTCAACAGACAGTCTGGTAAGTGAATCTAGGCCTTGTGCCATTGTGCAGGTAATTCTTGAAATTCTACCTGTGGAAAATTAAGAAGTGGGTTCTGTGCAGCGCTATAATCTGGGACTATTCTGGCATCTGTGTGAACAGCAGCCTTTGGTTTTAAGCTTGAGCAAGTGCATAAAACACCACTGTTATGAATAGGATATTGTGGAAACGGAAATAAAAGTGATTTCACTGTGCATTACTGTGTCTGCCCTGATTATGCTTGATTTTTTTGGAATGTTAATCATACTACTCGTTGGAATTTTAATATTTTTCTTAGAGTGAATTTTCAGTCTTTTGTTGCTATGCAGAAAAGTAGACTAAAAAATCTGGAGCAAATCGACTCATTATTTAGGTGGTTGAAAGTAAAACAAACCATGTATTATGTGTTTTCAAGTGAAAAACATAAGGAAAAGAAAATGTTCTTTTTTTTTTCTCCTAATGATAATAGATGTTACAATGCAGTAAGCAAGTACATTTTGGTCCTAAGAAAACTGTTACATTAAATGCTCTGCACCTGTTTGCTTCTGTACACTTCTATTACTGAGTTTACATTAGAAATCGAGGATTAAGATGATACTATTTTCTTTTTAATAATGAGTCTAATAATTTCACTGGTCACTTCATTTCTGTGGCTATGGCTTTTGCTACCAAGGAAGGGTTTTTTTTAGGAGAGGTGATTTTAATATGCTTCATTATATATATATATATATATATATTCACAATAAGATCTACTTAAATCCATATTTAATGAATAAAAACACTACTTGCCTGAACAGACTAGCATGCTAGAAAGCAGAATAATTTTTGAAAACTTGAAAATGCTTTTTCTTAATAAGTTTCTTTCGCCTCTCAAATTACAGGTATTGGGTTACATACAATGAGTGGCACTGCAACTGGACCAGGGCCTGCTCCAGGTATGCCTGGACATACAGCTGCCCTTACCTCTAAAACTTGGACTGAAGGTATAGTGGAGTATAATGCTCATTTTTTGGCACGTACACAGTGTGGGTAGAGTTTGGAGAAAAGATGCAGGGAGAAAAAAATGGAAGGTAAAAAGGCATTTAGAAAAAGTGTAACCTTTACTATGCCTAGAACTTGAATCAAGGAGAGTCTAACCATTTATTAATCCATAAATGACTCTACACATGAAATTACTGCAATTGTAAGGCAGCCGGAACATGAAGCACCTTTTTACAATTAGAATGAAATATGTAAGCTGTCTGAGGGACAGCCATAAAATCTGTTTAGCAAGTTTTATTCTGAGGATGCTTGATGGCAGCAAGCTTGTCTTTGAACTATAGTCTTTGCTACTGTAAACAAAAGTTTTCAAACCATGGTAGAACTACGTTGCCTTTTTTTAAATTTTATTTGCATTGCTTTGAAAGTTCAGTGTAGCCTTTGAGATCTAATGAACAGTGTAGTTTTTTTCCCCTGCATGATAATCAGGTTTTGAACCAAATCATTCAGATTTGGATTTATTGTTTGAAAGTAGAGTGGAAGAAGTGTTGTATTGAAAAGAATTAGAAATCCCTAGTAATGTATTTTGTTTAAAGTTTTTGGGGTTTTTTTGGAGAGATTAAAAAATAAATACAATATTGTAGGATTGCTAATAACGTGCTTCTCATACAGTAGAAATGTTAGATTCTGTTGTTGCTTGTGGGTGAATCTGGGGACAGTGATGACTCCACGATAGGTGATGTCATAAAACTTCTGTGTCATTAGTCAGCTACTTAGAAGAACATTAAAAAATATTAAATACCAGTATGTAATCAGATGTAGAATTGCTTTTCTTGGAATACTCCCAATGAATACTTACAATTTATGTGGGTTAATATAGAGAGGGAAAAGTGTTTCTTGAGAGGTTGTATGTATGAGTTTACCAGGCATGGTGCCTTCTAGTTCAAATGCTGCTAAAAAATTCTGGCAGGTATACAGAATTGCTAGATGGATTGTTTTATCTAAAAAATACAGTATGTCATAATAATATGTTTGTCCTGTTTAACTATAGGCTTCTTACTGCTTGTCTTTTTTCATACTTTTTTGTAATAAGAAAAAATTTGTTTGCCCTTGCTGTGTCTGTTTGGAGGTTTTATTTGATGTGTTTTTACAGATTGTGCTTATTTCTTTAAATTTATTTTTCATTCATTACACAATTGTTAGTGGCAGTGTTTGCCTTACAGTTCAATTTGAATGATTCACTAAAAGCTGAGCCTACACAGAGGCTGTTGGTGGGCTGGGCTTTCTTTCTTTCTTTAATTTTTATAAACTGAAATGTAGTGTTGCTAAATACAAAATCTACAGCTTGTGCTCAGGTTCCTTTTCTGGAGTTTGATGCAGATGTGTGAACGACAGACAGATGGTGATCTCTGAAGGAATCTTTTTATCTAAGTATCAGGATGTTGGGGTTGAATTAAGGTTGATTACAAGATTGCAGGTGTACTTTGTAATTGTTTTACCTAGCATTAAATTGCTATGACTCCTCAGACAATTAAGCGACATCTTTATGGTTGCAATTTAAATTGTCAGTGACAATTTTTGAACATCTGAATGCATGGGTAACTTGTCATAATAGCATACTGAAATCTATGGCCCTTAGCGTCTGTAAATGGCAGGTACTATTTTCATGTTAACTGAGGTGTTAATTTTCAAGACTATTAGAATGCTGTAAGAGAAAACAGTGATTGAATTCCTGGTATTTTAAATAATTAAATACAACTAATAGGCACTTGTAACAAAACAAAAGCTATTTATATATGACAGGTACTTTCTAAGTACAGTTACAGAAATGTTAATGTGGCTATCTAGTTCTAATAGAGTTCTAAAAGCAGATCTGCTTGTGCTTGTTGTCAGGTTGTAATTATAGATGTCTTCTAAGTGGTCCAAGAGTAGTGAATAAGAGGCAGAATTAGGTCCTAGACTTGCACAAAATCATTTCTACAGCTTTTTTAGTTCTTCTAATGCTAGAATTAAAAGTCAGCAGGAAGGGGAAAAGAAATGGCATTCATCGTTAGGTTTTAAGTATTTTGTTTTTCTTTGGACCACTTCCTGCAATGTATGGTGTACTTGCATTTTAGTATGTCTTTGTAAATAAGAACTGTAGTCTATCTCAATGGGCTTTATCTGATGATTTTGAATGTTTACCTTAGCTTCATATTCTGTCTCCAGAAACTGCCTTGATTGTGTTACTGTGTTTCATATTTCAAGTTATGAGAAAGTACTGTTTATGATTCAGGCCAAGCCCCAGATATGAGTGTCTCCAATGCGCAGCAAAAGCTTCCTGCACCCCCCCCCAGTGGGAGGCCTTCTCCTGCCCCAGCTGCTGCCCAGCCTGCTGCCACCATGCCTGGGCCTTCTGTACCACAGCCACCACCAGGACAGCCTTCACCCATTGTTCAGCTGCAGCAAAAGCAGAATCGCATCAGCCCTATCCAGAAGCCACAAGGACTGGATCCTGTTGAAATACTCCAAGAACGTGAATATAGGTAAAAGCAAATATCAAGATTCAATTGTATACGTAGGTTATTGTTTTCACTTTCTCAGCTGAAACTCCTTTCAGTCAACTACTGCAGTGACAGGTAGTGTAAGCTGAGCTTCCAGAGGGAGAATGTGTCAAACAGAAACATGGAAATGCCAAACCAATCAATGATTTAATTCTACCCCAAGTTATGAACTAGTAAAGCATACTGATAGAATCAGTGCAAACCAGGTAAGTTGAAAACAGGCTCAAGGACTCTGCTGTCGTAGTGTATTACTTGGACGCTGCAAACGCTGGACATTAGGAAATCAAAATTCTTGTAGTCTTCGGAGAACCAATTAGGTGCAGGAATTTTTCAGAATAATAAGTGAAAAGGAAGTTAGAAGAGAACAGTGGGGGTCAAAAGGCTGATGAGTTAGTGGCCACAGCAAAACCAAATTTTATTAGTGATGACGGGATTGGCTGGACTACCAAAGAGTAGAGAGATTATTAAGGAGATCACAGGCAGGATTGAAAAAAAAGTTTACCAGAAAGCATGATCGTTAAAAATTGCCTCCTGAGTGCCCTAATTAGATGGTGAATTATATTCTTTTTACAAAGTATAGAGGATGATATTTCTTGGGGAGTTAGAAGGAGACTTCTGCCCATCAAGGCTGTTCAACAGTTGACCTTGAGAATCTGCCAGGCAGAAGGATCTTGACCTGCACCTGAAGTATGTTCCTGATCATTAACAGTCAGAGGAAAGAAAGTGCACTTAGCATATTTACTTGTTTTGGACAGATGATGCATCTTCTAGTTAACTACAACAATGAGATTGTAGGGAAAGGTTGCCAGAAGAGGTGGTGATCTCCCTGAAGACTAGTTTAGTGACTTTTGCTTTATGAAGGTAAAAAACCATGAAGTGTTTAGGATGTGGTGCCATGTCCAGAATCCAGGCCTTTATCACAGAAAAGCTCTTACTTTTTGCACAAGATAATGCTTCAGTAATTTATTGGCATGTTATTGTGGCCGTTCTGTCAGTCTTACCAGTTTTACCTTAGACTGAATGGCTGTAACTGTTTCAGCATGAGCAATCACTATTTCTCTATTCACTTTTCAGAAAGCTTGTACAACACACTGGTTTCACAGTTGTTCTAAATGAAAAATTATAGCGTAATCTGAGCTAAGAATGATGTGGCCAATATAATGTAACCTTTTTGCATCTGTTAACCGGAAACGGTTACTCCTTCTGTCTTTCCTGCCTTGCTCCATTGCACTATTTGTGCCAAGCTGTTATGTCTTAGTATTCATAAATGGAGGAAAGTGGGGAGTGATAGCAGTGTTGCATTTGCTAATGTTGAGAACTAGTTGCAGATACAGCATATCCATTAGGTTCTAAATACCCTGATCTTCTTGGCAGAGTAAGTGAGGTGGAAGTTTGCTAGGGATTCTGCAGCAGAAGAGTTTTATTTTTTATTTTTTAAGGTAGCACATAGATAATGATCCAAGGTTTTTTGATGTTGAACACTGCTGGAATTTGGTTTTGCTTTGCATACCAGAATGCTTAGAACTGCTGGAAGTCTTTTCATTATTTAAAAGTGTGTAAGTAACATCAGACAAAGCTTTGAAAAAACAGTTTAACAGATTTTGTGCTTTGGATGGTGCTAGATTTAGCTTTAGTATAGGCAAGTTTAATGCAGAAACATGAGGTATTCACACTTTCTTCATAAAAAAAGGAGTAAAAAAAGTCAATATAAGCATTTGTATCCTGAAACCAGTGAAGTTAGTGAAAGTTTTATAAAACTATTGTCTCATGAGATCTCTCAGCAGTTAACTTTTTTAATAAAGGGGCATTTTACTTTGAAATACTTAGAAAACTGAATACTCATTTTCATGAAAAGGCAGAATTATTGTGTAGGTATTTTAGGGATTCATATTTCAATCATATAGGTAGACCGAAAAGGTAAAATTCTGGTATACTGCCTTATTGTGAGGAAGTTTGAGCTTTGCATCTGATTAAGTTAGGAATTCTTGAAAATTGCAGATTAGGTTTACTTAGTGACTGTACTGGTTTTGTCTGGGATAGAGTTAAATTTCCTCATAGTACCTTGTGTGGAGCTGTGTTTTGGATTTGTGCTGAAACAGTGTTGATAACACAGGGATGTTTTCATTCTTACTGAGCAGTGCTTGCACAGAGTCAAGGCCTTTTCTGCTCCTCACACCACCCCACCAGTGAGTAGGCTGGAGGAGTACAAGGTGTTGGGAGGGGACACAGTTGGGACAGCTGATTCCAACTGACCAAAGAGATATTCCATACCATATGATGTCATCGTGCTCAGCAATAAAATGAGTGGGAGGTTGGTAGGGGCACACTGATTGGGGACTGACTGGACATCAGTTGGTTGGTGGTGAGCAGTTATTTTCATTTGCATTGCTTGTCTTTCTTAGGTTTTCTTTTCCTCCCTCTATTTTTTTTGTTTCTCTCTTTTCCTTACAATTAAGAAAAAATTCTTTAAAATTATTGAACTGTTTTTAGCTCAGCCCGTGAGTTTCTTTCTCACTTTTAATCTTCTGATTCTGCCCTCATTCCAGCAGGGTGGCAGGAGGGAAAGTGAGCAAGTGACTGTGTGGTGCTTAGATGCTGGCCAGAATTAAATCATGACAGGGACCTTTAACATGGTGTTTCTGGACTACAGGTGCAAAATGTGCTGCTGGGGAGACAGTAATTTAGTGGTAATTCATGAGATACGTGATAAAAAGCTAGTTACTGAGGTGTCTGGCCACTTCTCTTACTGTATACTTACCTTTCAAGTGCATAACAGCAGACTTTCGGGAGAGAATATAAGCTACTGCATACATATTTCCATTTCTTAATGGATCATATGTATTATGTGTTAGAGTATGTCCTGCACACAGAACTATATTGTAAACATGAGATACTTTTGGTTATTGCTGTTAGAAAATTACATGTAATTTTTTTTTCAGTGATATCAGCTCTTTTTTCTTTTTTCTTTTTACTAGGAGATTATGTATTGTGTTTCATCAAACAATTCATTAGATAGGCATTTAGAAGTACAATATATCATTCCCATTTATTAACCACATGTTAAATAGACCCGTACAAATGGAGAAAGAGTAATGCACCTATTAATATATTGCAGGATTTCAGAAAGCTTTGAATCTAATGAAACATCAGCAGACTGCTTTTTCCCCCTGAGATCCTTGATGTGATTATAAAAAAGGGTCCAACATATATTAAAAAAGAGAAAGAAAATGAAGAGTTAATGTTGATGTCACATTCACATGGTTGTGCTGAGAAGCTATTTGCAGTGTATGTTGATTTGAGATGAGATTATATGATAATTGTTGTTAATCTCTGTGTGACTAAAGGTAGATAAAAAGAAATTTAGATATTTAAACTTCTTATATTGATAAGAACTTTTCTTGTATGTGGAGTGCTCTTAAACTTGTGTTCTTTGAGGTCTGGATAAAATGGAAAATTCATACCGTGCTTTCAAAACTCTCCTTCACACTTTCTTCAAAATAAAGTGCTGCTTTTTGATCTCACTGAATAGATCTCTTAAAGCTAATAATGTGTGTAATACATTGTTGTTCTGTTATGTGGAAGGACTTTTTTCCACCTTCTCATTGCTAATTGAAAAAAATACACTTGCTTGTGTTCTGTAGATTGTCCATTGTTTCATTCTGTTATCTGTGAAGTCTCTTCTTACGTATCTTCATGGTTTACTGCATGGCATCCATGCCAGGCAGGGTTGAATGTGCAAGTGTAACCTCTGCTGTTTACTCCAGTTAGTGAGGAAGACGTGTGCATCACTTTGCAAAGAGATCTATGTAGATACACTAGCCACTCTCAGCATGCATGAAGATAAATTGCTGGACTGCAAAGATTTATTAAATGTATCCTTGAAATGGTGACATTATATCCTTCAGGTGCTTGTGGAAAGCATCTAGGAAACTTTTTTCTTTGGATTCTGCTTACCTAATGGCTATCAGTATTTTTCCATGAGGACAGCAGTAGTCCAACAAACTGCAGTCATTTTCTTTAAAGACTAGAAGGTGTCTGTGGTGAGAAACACCTCAAGTAGTTGTTGTATTCACTTGATTTCAGATGTCTGTCATACATGATTTTTCAAAATTCTACTGACTGCTCAAGAAAATACTATTGCTATTACTACTACTGTTAGCATGCTAGACAGTATAATTAGTACTTCTAGGAAAGTGTGAAATTAAAATTCAAAATATGTTCCTTTTTTGGTTTATATGTAACCCATCTGGTTGCCATTTTTCATTATTCTTTCATATGTGTGCTGTAGATTTTCATTAGTATTTAGGCATTTTATTTTAACAGAGAATAGAACTGAGTTTCAGTGAGAGTTTTCCAAAGTAGAATCTGTACTGAATTAGAAACACCTTTTTTTTTTTTTTTTTTTTTTTTTTTCTCCTTTTTTCCTATTCCTTCCCTCTGGCTGGATTATAAAAGGAGGGTAATCATTCACAAAAGTGCAGAAGTGTCATTGTTTGTAGCTCAGTGCAGACCTCTGTTTTTGCGGTTATTTCAACATATGAAGGAAAAAAAATTAGAGGAAAAGTTATCCTGGAAATACTAATCTGCCTTATAATTTAATGATAAAATTTTCAGTGCATTTATTTTTGATCAGCCTTTTTATAAACCCAAGGTGAGAAAAGCAAAGAAAATTATTAGCAGTGTGGAGTCTCTTATATGGGAGTGGACTGTCATGATGGGACATAATAAGCACACTCTATAAGCTTGCATTATGTTTAGTAATATCAAGGAAGTTGTATATTTGGATTTTTATTATAATTTAGATGACAGAATTATGGCTTGGCTTTGGCTATTTCTTTGGCTATTGCTTGAATTCCTACTGTGTAAATTTTTATGTCAGCAGGCACTTTCACCTATGTTATACCTGAAGTTAAAGAAGCAAGCCAATTCTGGCAGAACTAAGTGAACATTTAATTTCATGTTTGTTTGTGAAATGACTCATCCATTTATCTAAAACTATAAGGTATGTCAGGAAGGACCTAGATTAGTTTTTTGTGCTCATCCTCTTGTCTAGTACAAGAAGTACTAACAAAAGAGAAAAAAGAAAAAGAAAATATGTTCAATATTCAGCTGCCTTACTAAGTTCACAGCTCAAGAGAAGTTTGGAAAAGTTGTGACTGCTCCCCTAAAGTTTCATTAAACTCAGTGAAACTGGAATTTGGCTACAAGTGTTTTGTAGGTGATAGTTTCAGAAGAAGCATTGCAACTATTTGAAGAGAGAAGCGGGGAAATAATTATAGTTCTGATGCATGATTACATTCATGTGTGAATAATCAACAGGCAGAACACCCATCAGTGATTTAGTAACAGTATCCTTTTTGTACATTATGGCTGCTTTTTATATGGATGTTCAATAGTGCATATCTTCAAGAAAACTGCTTAATTCTCGAGATTTTGCATCATAGGTGCACTAAAATCTCTTTGCAATAACTGAGATGCCCAGTGATGGGTGAAGTTGTACAAAATGTGGACTTTTTTAGTGCAGTACATACACTTAAAAGAACAAAATACACCAATGTCATGTTTTGAATGAATAATTTTCTTGCTGAAATCCTAAAGTTCTCTGGACCTGGACAAACATCTGTAGCTTTTAATAGAACTTTCTCTTACTAAGACTTCTTGATTTACTTTTCATTCTGTATGAAGAAAACTAACCTAATTCTGCTTCAATTTTTTGCTGTCTTGAGGACACTAAATTAGTCTTCTGCAGTAATGCAGCATTACTGTCTTTTTGTTGTTCTGGGAACTTCAGAAGTCTTCTGGTGATATAAAAAATGCATAGTTTTAGGAAGTATAGGAGTATTAGGAAGGAGTACTATTACAGAATAGATGTTGTCTGCAACTGTACAAGTGATTCCAGTTGCTTTTCAGATTATAAGTCATGATGCATGCGGTTACTGTGAGATGCTACTATTTTGATTTGTTCTGACTCTATATCAGATGTAACCATTTTGCCTGATGTGTGATCTGCTTTCCAGATGTGAGGCTGACATGTTGAGTGTATGGGAGATTATATCACTGTACTAATGCTGTGGAGTGATGAGGGGGCAAAAGGGCCTGGGAAAAATGACCACTGTATGCAAAGAAGCCCTATATGAAAGTATTTTCATTCTCCCTCCACAGCAGTTCCAAAGTCCTCATTGCAGGAAAACAGCAGCAGACACCTTTTCCTAACATGATCTGATGTTTCTCCTTTGTGAAAGTAAAGGGAAATTTTACAAGTCCTGTGCAGTATAGGGAGATGACATACCTTCCTGTTCCTGGGCCTTAAGGTTTTTGATTCTGTGAGAGGACTCTCTGGGTTTGTTTGTGTGTGTGTGTGTTTGTTTTTGGCTGGCGTCTGCTGTTTGTTATTTATTTTTTCCTAAAGCATGTCGAAAATGGCAGATGCTGATTCAGTTGAATGTAGATGCAGTGGTTGGATAACTTAAAATTTTGGGGTCTGCTGTTTTAGTGCCTGGGCAAAATTTGCGGTTCGTAGAAGTACTTGCAAATAAAACCACAAAAGCTGTGTAATTTCAGTGTAAAAAGTAGAAAAAAACAAGTTCTGTCTGGCTTGTCCATTATTCTCTTTGTCTCTTGAATTTGCAAATTAATGCAAAAGGAGCTTGTAAAGAAAGAATGAAATAGAACCTGATTTACAGTATAAGAGCTATGTTAAGTGTGAATACTTTACTGAAGAACTTTTAATATGTCAATAAAATAAGCTAGCAGAATTCCAGATATTAAGGAAAGTTCTGTCTGTGTCATCACTGACTACACTGCATAAAACAATATCCATCAAAGAAGCTTGGAAACAAATCTGGTATAGTATGAGTAAAATAAAATTCCCAATTCTTTTCTTTTCTTTTTTAGTCTAAATTAAAACAAGGGCCATATTTTCATTATTTGACAATTTATTTTCAAAGTGGAAAAGGATACCTAATGTAATCTCTGCAAAAACCTGTTAGTTAGAAACAATTGGTAAAAAACAAATAAATGCCTGAGATAAATTGCCTCTATTTACTGTATAATTTTGATAACCACACACAATTTCTCCTGTGTCTTATTCAGTTTTCTATTTACTTAGGCTTCAGGCTCGAATTGCTCACAGAATCCAGGAACTGGAGAACTTGCCTGGTTCTCTGCCCCCTGATCTGCGAACCAAAGCTACAGTGGAGTTGAAGGCACTTAGGTTACTGAATTTCCAGCGCCAGGTAATGCCTTTTGCGTCAGAAAAATTCTCATAGAGGTCACAGTCAAATGTGTTCATCTGGCAAAGAGTAAAATGGCAAGAGATTTTGCAGCAGCACTGATCCTGAGCAGGAGATTTCGCATAAGAGCAAACTTGACCAGTAAGCAAGTCACAGAAATATTTAACTTAGATTTTATTTTGTTTTGTTAATAAGTGTGCAAGCATTCTTTTCACTTCTTGCTTTATTTTCAGTCTACAATGTAACTGTAGAACTGTGTCTTTCATAACGAATACAGCATTGGCACAAAGACAGAACAACAGCTGGACAGGCTGCGAGCTGATTTCCAACACAAATCCCAATAGACACCTCTTTCTGGACATACTTCATATTTGTCATGGGTCCCCTTGTTTCAGTAAGGGTTGTATGTTGGTGTTGTGTGTGGTATTTCTCTGTGATCTGTTTTCAGTATTTCCACAATGGCACATAGACTTTGAAAACTAAGTGTAACAAGATCATACCTAAGATATAAGTTGGATGTTAAGTGCATGTATCAGCAAATGAATTTCAGAAAGGGAATCACACTGCCAAACTCTTATGGGCTTCTTGCCATTGGCTTTTTCAGCTAGTTTGGAAGAACAAAGATGTGATTTGGCAGGTCAAGCAAAAATACTTCCTGACAGAAGCTTTGGCAGTAATTGTACCACGATGTCCAAGTCTTCCTTCTCTCTACCCTTGGCATTCCTTTGTAATGAAGTTTTGTCAGAAGTCAGATGAAAAGCAGCAGGCTCTCCCTGTTGTACTGCTGGCAGTACTGTTCTAAGCCCTTAAGATTTACCTCTCCCTGCCATCTCCTGTGCAGCTGGCAATGGAACAAGTTGTCAGCAATGTTCAGGTCCAGCTCTACAAAGTATGTTACATATGTCGTTCATTAATGTTTTACTTCGATGGTGTCACATCTTGGCTAGCCCCTTTCATTGCAGCAGGACAGTCATTTGCAGATCTTATGAAGAAGGAAGAAATGCTTAAGAGCGATTTAACACTTCTGATCATCCTGTGAAGATTTAAGATTTTTTTAGGGAGACAGACATAGCTGCTGCAACTGTAGAGATGCTGGATCTTTTCATAACTATAATGGAAAGGGAAGAGGAGACTGGGACATCTTCTGGACTGTTACTGTTTTACTCTGTCATACCAGTGTTTAAAGTTGTTCATGTATTAAAAAATATTTTTTAAAGTGTTTCTGTTTTCCCTCTGGTAGCTAAGACAAGAGGTAGTAGCATGCATGCGTCGTGACACAACACTGGAGACAGCACTGAACTCCAAAGCCTACAAACGAAGCAAGCGCCAGACTTTGAGAGAGGCCCGTATGACAGAAAAACTTGAGAAACAGCAGAAGATAGAACAGGAGAGAAAGCGTAGACAGAAGCATCAGGTATTTTAACTTACTAGCTGTTTGCCCCATGACAGAAATGCACCTTGCTTTGCTGTGTGGGTCTTCTCTATTACATATTCTATTTACCTTTGGAGTTTCTAAGATTAAAAAAAATCTGAATCATGATAAGCAATTGGAAATTTTTAAGATTAGAACTTCCGTATTCATGATTTCAGATCCTGTGCTTTGTCCAGGACTTTGCACTAACTTGTTTCTCTTTCTAGGAATACCTGAATAGCATATTGCAGCACGCTAAAGATTTTAAAGAATACCACCGGTCAGTCGCTGGGAAAATACAGAAACTTTCTAAAGCGGTGGCAACTTGGCATGCCAACACTGAACGTGAGCAGAAAAAGGAAACTGAGAGAATTGAGAAAGAGAGAATGAGGAGACTAATGGTAAGGAGTAGAGGAAAGAATATTTTAGCTAAAATTACATACGGTATCCTTTTAATATTTCACATACAGTCTCAGCCACATACTTGTATTTCCTTTGCAGAGTAAAGCCTCTGTAAGTGTAAAATGTATAAATCTAAAACTGCTGCAATTTGATTACGTGTATTTCTGATGATGGTAGTGAATTGTGACACTGTTTATTTTAACCTACTTCTTTTTTTAAGGTTTTTGATAAGAATAATTGTCTTTTCTACCAGCATGAAAACTTAGCACAGCCACTTCTGTATAACACTTAATCTCATTGACTTAATATACTAACACTGTTACTTATAATTGCAGGGGTATTGGTCCATTATATAAATACTGGACTCTGTTTCCTTTCTAGGTTTATAGTTTTGATTATATGGTTAATTTGTTCATGGCATTACTCTCCCAACTTCTACATAAAGCTGATTTCATATGTGAAAATATGTAACCAATAGCAGTAATCTATGTATCCTGAGAAGTAATAGGACTCAGTTCTACCCATTAATGCTCCAGCACCATACTCCTTGCTATTTCATAGCTTTCCCTTCCTTGCACCTGCACAACATAGTTGTACCATTCTTAGGACCGAGTAAAATGGGTTTGTGTATAACCATGTCTTTTCAGAATGTTATGGAACTAGTTAACAGCCTGCTTGCATTTCAGGAGTTAGAATAATTCTGGAATTTAAAGTGTAGACAGATCAATATGTACATGTTTGTTAGCAGCTGGAGTTGGAAAAACTTTTTCAAGACATTACTTAGCTCTTTTTTAACACCTTATTAACATTTTACCAACATAGAATTGAATGGGAGTTGACATACTTTGAAACATGCTGGTGAAAACCAGTATCTAATATGGGTGCAGAGGAAACAGAGACCTTTAGTCCTTGTCTAGATTCTGTTCCCATCATAACTAAGGGCTGAACAGTTTGGCTTTAAAAATCACAAACCAAAATGTAGAAATAATTAAATATAAAAATGATAAAAACTTAGAAATAACAGTATGTGTCAAATGTAAATGAAGGACTTGCATAAAAGAATAACAAATGTTTAGGCCCTAGAGCATTCCTTAAAATAACATAGTGATCAGCGTTATAAAGCTGTTTTATAGTTAGAGACAATTGCCAGCAGTCTGTCTAACCAACCGACCTTTTAAAAATTTTAATTATTAAAGACAAAAGAACTGATAAAAAAAAGGTAAGCTTGATATTTTATAAATATTTCTGTACATCATAATGTTGAACTTATGTCAGTCTAACATGTAGTATGATAAATAAAAAGATGTCCACTGCTGAAAAATAGGAAGTAGATTTGAATGTGCAGAAATTGCACAGGATACTAATGCTTCCAGAATATCAGTGCTGTCTCCTGAGGCTCCTTCACCAAGGCTGTGGTTAAGCTCTTACCATAGATGCAGCACTTTGTAGACATTTTTGGTGTGGGGCTTTGCACTCATAAGTCTGTCCCTACTACTTAATTTAATTCTTATGCAAAAGAAAACTATGTGTTATGTTAGTGGAGTTATTTTGTCTATTTAATTTTAGTCCAGCTGTGATAAATTTGGAATTTGCAGATAGGCACTAGGGGTTTTTACAGCCATCATCTTCTCTCGGATGCTTAGTGTGGTCTAGAAAAATGTGCTGTCTAAAACACTTCACATCTCTTTTCAGGAATGTTGAATTCATTCCACAGATTATCTTTCATTGACTACGATTAGAAATGGTGATTGTGTCACAGCTCATGAATACTAGTATATTTCATATGCAGGAATGGGCACTGGTATGATTTAAGAAAGATATTGTCAACACAAGCTTGAATGTGTAAAATATGTATCTTAGCTAGATTACAAGGACTGTGTATTCAGTAATAAGAAAAAAATCTAAAAACTTAGGTTTTGATTGTTTTAGTTCCGATGACTTGAACATTACAACTGAATTTTACAAGCAATTTTACAAGCTCAGTTTAAACAATGCAACTGTTCTTGCCAACTATAGGCGGTTCTGGTGTGTCTTCAGAAAGGCAAGAGATTTTTTTGTATCTCCCAGATTGTTGTCTTTTAATCATCTTCAAAATATTTCTTGCTTGTGTTTGGTTTCTAGAAGGCATTGTATACTTCTTTTATTTGCTCTTTTAGCCAAAATTGACAAAGGCATCTCTGTTGCTTTCCTTGTATTTTTCTGACATGCTCAAATGCTGCATTGTATCTTCACAGCACATGAAAATAATATTTTCTGGTATGTCTTACCCCTAACAACACACTTATGCAGTACCGTAAGGATGCCGAAGTTGCCAGAATGACTCAGAGATAAGGCTTATCTGGTGAATTCTGTCTCAAATAGTGACCTGTATCAAAGATGAAATACACAAGAGTAGAAAGATGATACATAATCTGTCCACAAGAAAATTTTCTTCTAATACCTACAAGAAAAAGATTTGTATTTATACTGCAAAAAGGACTAAATGCAAGTTTGCATCCAGCTCCCGTGTTCTTCCTCTGGGTATGGGCTACCTGCACTTCATGTTTTTGAAAAATCATCTCTGTAGGAGACTCACCAAGCATCTGTTTCAGGACATTGTAATTTGTTTGATATACTGTTATGTGATTTTTTTGCCTCCTTACCTGTCATAACTGCTGTAGATTTTTGAGTCATTAGGCCATGAGAGTAGGAGATACATAGAATCATAGAGCCCATGAATCCCAGAGTCATTCGTGATGACAGGGAGCTCTCTAGTACAACCATCTTCCCAAAGCATTGTCAACATCAAGTGCAGAGCAGGTTACTCAGGGCTTTTTGCATGTCTTGAAAACCTCTAAGGTCAGAAATTGCACAATTTCTCTGCCTGTTCAAGTCCTTCTCAAGTGCTGCAACCCAGCCCTTGAGCATATTGACTGGTATCCCCAGTTTGGTATTATCTGCAAACTTGACTGTAGTGACCTCCATCCTTTCCACTACAGTCAAGTAGTGACCTCCATCCATGTAGTAAACACAACATGCCCCAGGATGGACCCCTATGGTATCCCTCTTCTTACTATCTCCAGATAGAGTATGATCCTCCACAGCCCTGCAGAGAAGGACTTGGGGGTATTGGGGAATGAAAAGCTGGACATGAGCCAGCAGTGTGCACTCACAGCCCAGAAAGCCAACTGTATCCTTGTCTGCATCAAGGGAAGTGTGGCCAGCAGGTCGGGGGAGGTGATTCTCCCCCTCTACTCTGCTCTCATGAGACCCCACCTGCAGGGCTGTGTCCAGCTCTGGGGCCCCCAACATAAGAAGGACACGGACCTGTGCAAGTGGGTCCAGAGGAGGACACGAAGATGATCAGGGGGCTGGAGTACCTCCCCTGTGAGGACAGGCTGAGAGAGTTGGGGTTGTTCAGCCTGGGGAAGGGAAAGCTCTGAGGAGACCTTATAGCGGCCTTCCAGTACTTAAAGAGGGCCTACAGGAAAGATGGGGAGGGACTCTTTATCAGGGAGTGTGGTGATAGGATGAGCGGTAACAGTTTTAAACTGAAAGAGGGTAGATTTAGGTTAGATATAAGGCAGAAATTCTTTCCTGTGAGGGTGGTGAGACACTGGCACAGGTTGCCCAGAGAAGCTGTGGCTGCCCCCTCCCTGGCAGTGTTCAAGGCCAGGTTGGACGGGGCCCTGAGCAACCTGGTCTAGTGGAAGGTGTCCCTGCTTATGGCAGGAGGGTTAGAAACAGATGATCTTTAAGGTCCCTTCCAAGCCAAACCATTCAATGATTCTATGATTCTGTGACCTATTAGCAGAGATGTATGACACTCTGGGCCTGGTCATCCAAACAGTTCTTTACTCATCTAGTTGTCCCCCTACACAGATCATAATGTCTTAACTAAGTTAACACATGATTATTGACATAGGAGTTGGTTGGTGTTTTTTTGGAAGCATATCTGTCATGAGTGATGTCTATTTTGTATTGCTAGGCTGAAGATGAAGAAGGCTACCGTAAGCTGATTGACCAAAAGAAAGATAGACGTCTGGCCTACTTATTGCAGCAGACAGATGAGTATGTGGCTAACTTGACTAACTTGGTATGGGAGCATAAACAGGCACAAGCAGCCAAAGAGAAGAAGAAGAGAAGGAGAAGAAAGAAGGCAAGTAGTTACAGCTGGGATTTTTAGGCCATCTTCAATTGAGTTTAATTCAATTTTAATTCAATTGAATTTTGACTCAATTTTAATGTTGAGAAATGTAGTGATACCTAATCGTCATACACATACTAGAGTATCTAAAATCATGTACACTGTGCCAAATTCTTAATACAGAGGGAACTCCTCTCTCTCCACTGAAATATGTAAGAAATTTGCTAACATTAATTCCAAAGGAGATGAGAAGGAGGCAGGAGGAGAAAATTGTGGGCTGTTAACATTGATTTGCTGATAAACTTCCTGTAGGGAAAATTGGGCCAGATATGTAAATTAGAATTAAAGTACCAAAAAAGGGTCCAGTGGATCCAAAATACATTGTATGAAGAAGATGGGAAAAGTCTGATTTGTGTAGCTGTTTCACACAGACTTACTTTTTAGACCTCCACATTCTACGCTTGGCTCAGTCCATATTGTAAGACCATTGGAAACAACTAGAGAGAAAGACTTTGGATAGGTTTATTGTGCATTCTGAACATTTAATTGAAGCTTTTCAAAATTACTTTTCTTTGTATAAAATATTTTACCCTGTGAGAGAGACTTGTTCTGGAAACTGAACAGTGCTATATTCAAAAAAATAATTCTGTATGTGAAATAATCATTACATAGTGATTTGTCATTTTCGTGATCTTTGAGTACTTTTCATCTCTTGGAGGATGAATAAGAGGATTTTTATAATCCATTTCCATGCCTGGTTTGCTACTAATTACTCATACAAACATAAACATTATATTTTTGTGGTTTACAGGCAGCACTCTAAATGCACTAATAAATACCATGATATAAAAAAATTCTGATTTTAGAGATAATGGCTGAAAAAATCCTCCATGTTTTCTCCTGTTCCTCTCCAAAACCTCTGTACTTTTTGTTGAGAGTATGTTCTTAACACAGGAACAATCACCCGCCTGCAAAGTTAAGATGTAACTTAGATGGCATTGTTGATGACCTGTATTACCAGTTAGAACAAACCTAATGTAGTGTACAGAATTTACAGTAAAGATAATCCTTAATGAGATCGTATATGGAGTAAATGTATTGCTCTAATGAAAAATACTAATTCCTTCAACAATCCACATCTTTGGTATGGTTCTATTTCTTTGTCAGTATAGTTAAGTATCTATGAGGAACACGATATCTTCTGGCCGCGTAAGAAAGACATAATTTTATGTCACTGAAGTAAAAAGGAAATATGCCCCATAAATATTCAGCCCTTATAAATATCCCAGCCTAAAACCTGAAGAAAGTTTAGCAGGAAAAAAAATCTCAGCTCTGTCTTGATCATCTGCAGGTTTTTGTTTGTAATTAAGTTCTTTTCACCAAGCTTTTCTCATCTGTCGGCTCCCAAAATACCCCTTCTGGTTAGTTGTCAGACCAAAAAAAATTGTGTGCATACCCAAAATAAAAGTGCCTGCATGAATATACAATCTGTGATGCCTGGTGACGCGTCCAAAACTGAGATTAAACCACTTTAGAGAAAATTAATAGTAAATCACATGAAAATTAATTACTATTTTATTTATATTAGCACAGTCCATAAGCAACTGTGCTCTAGATCTGGACCAGAAATTCACTAGGCCAGTCATTTCTTAGATGCAGATTTATTACAGTGACTAGAGGTGTTATAGGTGCCCTATTCATGCTAGTAAATGGTTTGTATGTGTGGTGGTATCTCTATGTATATCCACCCACACCTTAAATTATGTGCATCCCAGGCTATTCAGAAATAGAGTGAAACATATTCGTGGTCCAAAATGCTTGGATCATATAAAGTATTCTTTCTGTACTTGTAATCTGACGGTGATATTTTTCACTTCATTTTTGTAGAAGGCTGAAGAAAATGCAGAAGGAATGGCATCTGGTCTTGGTCCTGATGGAGAGGTATGAATTATACAGTGTGGGGTTTTTGTTGTTATTTTTTAAAATTTCCAGTGATTGTACTGTGTGCCATTGCTACAGTTTAAAAAAATATCATGACCACAAATGTTCTAAGAAGAGCTGTTGTTTATAACCAAGAGTTAAAATTATCTAGATCAACATTTGTGCTAGCCTGTTTCTCAACAGAATGTTGAAGACGTAAAGAAAAATATATTGAATTTGTCACTGAGTATGCTGAAGAATCCCTCTCAGCTTTGGTAGATGCTTAAAAGTAAATTATTTTCTTGCAGTCCGTGTGTAGACATAATTTACTTTCTAAAAAGAGATTGTAAACACAATATATTCTTGTTTCTCATTTTCATAAAATGTATTGTTGACATTGCATGTAATCACCTTTCAGAAACAGGACAGACTACAGTGTTATGATGGCTTAAGACATCTGAAAGTTTTTTCTTCCTCAGAAACAAATGGAAATGAATAATTTTTCTGTGTCATTCTTTGAATATTTTTATTCAGTAGCAAAGCATATGCTGACACTGTAAGAGCTATTCTGTTAATGCCCTTTTTCTGTGCCATTTTATTTTTATATAATGACTTCAGAATTGTATTGATTGTTTTACTTTTGGTCTTTTTTATACTTGCAACTGATATTTTTGTTGATGTAGTTAGAGTTATAGCAAAATCTTTTGATACGGTTGCACAGGAAAAACCCATATAACATTCCTGTAACTTCAGTATTTATGGAAATGGGGTAAGTTATACTCTGTCAGTCACTGTATTTATAATTGTTCTGAATTATTTTTCCTTTTTCATACACATATTAGGAAAGATTCTTCAGTAGAAGCAGTAGTAGAAGGCAAAAAGTTTTTAAAGTAGAAAATCTGTGATGAAACAGGCAAAGAAATAACAGGAATAGTAATTATGCTATTCTGGTTTTGTTGGAGGACCAGAATAAGAAAAAGGTTTTGTTATTCCAGATACTTAACTGAATAAATCAGGACAGTGAATCTTTAAAATAGGCCACCTTTACTTAAAAAGTTAACTCAATTGTTACATTATTGTTTCTCCATATAAGATAAAAGGTCATAAGGTCAATGTGGTTTTTTTGTTACAGATGTCCATTGTTATAAATAGCAGGAGTAAATGCCTGCAAGCATACATACCTTGTGACTTGTTTCGGCATTCAACAGTGTATTCTGTTACATGCTGCTGTTGTTAATTTATCTGGAATACTGTGATGTGTTTGTGGATGTCACACAGAGAATATGTTACACAAAAACTGTGACTCGGTGTTTGCTTGATAGCCATGTGGGAAGGTGTGGCTTCTTATAACAAAGCGTCACTGCTTGTTCAGATCTGGAATTTTGAAGGTGCTATTAGTTCTTCTTATTATGTATGAGAAACATGAAATTCAGTTGTCTTATGGTATAAAATTTCATTGGAATTTTTAGCCCATAGATGAGAGCAGTCAGATGAGTGACCTTCCAGTTAAAGTGACTCACACCGAAACAGGCAAAGTTCTTCTTGGACCAGAAGCACCAAAAGCAAGTCAGCTGGATGCTTGGCTGGAAATGAACCCTGGGTAAGTAGTTCCTGCCCCGCCTCCCCTTGCCTCCCCTCACCTCTCCTTCTTTTAATTTATTATGTGTAAGCTGAGTAAGAGATGTGTTGAACCTTACGCCTCTTCTTGTTATCTGTAATTCATATTCTGTCTGTCATCTCTGTACAGCTATGAAGTTGCTCCCAGGTCAGACAGTGAGGATGAAAGTGGCTCTGAGTATGAGGAAGAGGTATGTGTCTTTAAAAAACTACCGTGACAAGTAATACAGTGAAAAACAAGTACTTATTCCGTGTGGTATTTTCCTCTTTTTCAGAAGGAAGGAAGAGAAAGTGATAGCAGGTGTGTAGGTGTTTTAACGATAATACAAACAGGGAAAGTAACTGGTTTTGTAATTGTTTTCAGTTTGTAGCAGTTGGCCTTTATACATGCAGTAAATGCCTAACTGGTAATCGGGGTTAGGAAAAGTAAATATTTTAGTCTGACTATTAATAATCATGAACCAAAGAATATAAGCAGGTTCCTATTTTAAAATATGTGTCAGGAAAGGCTGTATTGTGTCTTCGTGCAGTATGAAGTTAACATCTTTAATGTTTATTCATTGGAGGTTTTATTGGCAATTCTGAATACCACAGTTATTATTGACATATCATGTTTATTAAACAGTTAGGGATTACATCAAGGATTTAGGTTCAGACTGTTCAGGTTAGGCTTATTTAATAGAATCTTGAACTTAACACACACAGAGATCCCGACGCTGCAGGGTCATAATATTAAGTGCTATGAATAATCAATACCAATACTTGCATAGCATTTTTGAGACAAGTACTTTCTAAAGGAGAGGGAAACTGAGGAGTAGAGAAGGACCATGTTCAATCAACAGGCTAGCAGCAGAACTAGGTATAGAATTCAGGTCTCCTAAGTCTAGCAATCTTTACAATAGCCAAATGATCACTGAAATCTACAGGACTGTATGATGTTGAGACATACCTTTTTAGGACTAATGACTGCTAATGTATTTCTACAAGACTCTCAGTATTAAGATAGGAGGGGAGGACCTGATACTTGTCAGATTCTAAGGGAATGTTAAAAGAGATGTGCCCACATACTTAGCACAGACTCTTTAGCAGCAGTGTTGTTCAGAGTTGGGGAAGTCAGTCTTAGGAGAATACACTTGCAGAACTCAGAGCAGTATTTTGTTCAGCTTCATTAGTGAGGTTTAAAGTTGTTGGTTATCTCTTGCAACTTTAGCCAGAAGACAAGTTATTTTAAAGAGTAAAAATGTGGTCTGTTTTAAGAAGAAGCTTGAACCCTGAAAAAGCATTTGACAGTTTTTTAAGCTTTATTAAATTATCCCGTATATGGAATATGATATAAACATATACATGATATTAGAATCCTCTCCATGAACACGGTAGGCAGAGTGAGGCTTTTAAAAGTAAGATCATTACAGGAGAAAATACTTGTTATTTCAAAGTACCATGAGTTCCTGTTGGTTAGCATATGTCAAAAATGATCTTGTTATGCTGCAGTGCAACTCTGTTACAGTGTAGGTTTCAGTTGAACTTTGTGATTCAGGTTTCTGTCATGAAGCATTCACCAGTGAAAACTATCAATATATAAAAGTCAGTAGAAAGTACAATTTAGGAAGATGTTGCACTTCCCATCATCCCTATTCTTTTTCTGTATTCTGTAGGATGATGAAGAAGAATCAAGCAGGTTAGAAGCAGATGAGAAGATACTCCTGGATCCTAACAGTGAGGAAGTTTCTGAGAAAGATGCAAAGCAAATCATTGAGTGAGTATTTTTAGGTGATGTTTTTTGTTATGAATTGTGATTTCTTAGAGTGGTGTTTCCCAGGAGTAGCTTGCTCTAGATTACGGTGAATTGTGGTAGCTTTTCTGGCATGAACACGTGCAGGAGAAGGAACATGATCATTTGGTATTAATTGGGTACTGTTTATAAAGTAGCTTGCACCCTTTACTGTACTCACCACAGCTGGGGATCTGTGGTGTTTCTTTAGACATGCATATGTGAGCTGTGGACAAAAAGTCTGTTTTGGGGTATTCACGTTACTTCTTTTTATTCTTTCCAGGACGGCAAAACAAGATGTGGATGATGAATATAGCATGCAATATAGTGCTAGAGGGTCTCAGTCCTACTACACTGTTGCTCACGCAATCACAGAAAGAGTGGAAAAGCAGTCTTCTCTTCTTATTAATGGCACACTAAAACATTATCAGGTGAGAAATCATTAAAATATTTTAAACTCAGAATTATGCTCAACATTTCATTGCAGTCTTTCAAGTGGCAAACTGAGAATTTGTTAAGAAATACAGGATCTCTAGTAGGTTAGAATTTGGGAACTATATTTACAAAGAAATGACAGTTACCAATCACAGACAACATTTCATACATACTGCTTGAATAATAAAACCAATTTTCTCCATAAACCTGTTAATTTTTTTTTCATTGCAGACCAGTAATATTTTGGTTTTGCTATCCTTATCATTGACTGGGAATTTCAATTCTGCTTATTGTTTTCATTTGTGTTGGGTTAACATTTTTCTTCTACCAATATTTAAAAGTTTAGGATTTTTTTTTTTAATGATGATACTAATATTTCAGTGCAGTGATAGACAAAATATGGAAACAAGAAAAATACTTTACTATGGAGTTGATATCTCATACTCTTTACTGACATTCAGTGGATTTAGTAGCTAGGAACTTCTGTATTCTGACAGGTCCTTTACCTGCTCAATGTGATACCTAGCAGTTGGTGTCTCTTTATATAGTAATTGCATCAAAGATAAAAGTCACACTGTCTGAGGAGCTTTATGTCAGGTGCACTGAGGCTTCACATTGTTTCTAGCAAGAATGTTTTGAAGGAGACTCCACTGTGACTGTCCCCTACACTCGCTGTATTTCCCTGTCTTCTAGCTTTTACATGCTTTTTCCTTCTCAAACTTTATGCTTTTCCATGTTTTTTATTAAGTTTGGTCAGATTGTCTCTTCCTTCATATCGGTGTATGTCAGTGGAGAAATTTCAGTGATGTAGAAAAGATAGTTTTCCAGTTCTTAATTCTGAAGCTACTTTGTTAGTGAACTTGCATGAGTAATGTGATACATACACAGGCAGAAGTCTATGTGACAAGGGAATGATCTGAGTCAGTACTTTCTAGCAGTATTCCTTGGAGTGTGAAACTCTGTTATGTAGATATTTCTCAACTATAGTACTCTGGATTCCTTCCAGCTCTGGGATTTTATACACATGGCATAATTGGACTAAGCGGGCCTACTCTGACATTTGGAGGCATAGACAGCAGACACTAAATGGACATGTGCTACAAGATATTTAGATAACAGTTATGCACTTGGCAAGTGTGAGGCTTATGTGTTTTGCACAGATTTGATGGGCTTGATTTGACAGATTTTAATTAACACAGGCAAATAGCATGAAATATACACAGAAAGTTTGACACTTGACACCCCTGAAAGTGAAGAACAAACTCTTGTAATGTTAAGTATTTATCAACCTTACATGTGAGTGCCTGTGTCACTTTGTGTGCTGTACAGAAATCTTCCATGTATGAAATCTGACTTCATATTATGGGCTCTGCTAAACAGGAGTAATGATTTCCATATAGCTGTTACCAGAAATTTATCTTGCTTTGTTTTGTTGGGGTGAGAAGGTGTTAAGATAGCCAGGGATCCCTGTGCAATAGTATTATTAAACGAAATCCAGTGTCTAAGTAGTCAAATAATTATTTGCTTGGGTTTTAAATAACTGAACTATTATTCTTCATTTCAGCTCCAGGGACTGGAATGGATGGTTTCACTCTATAATAACAATCTGAATGGAATTTTAGCTGATGAAATGGGACTAGGAAAGACAATACAGACTATTGCACTCATCACTTACCTGATGGAGCACAAAAGACTCAATGGCCCCTATCTCATCATTGTTCCCCTTTCGTAAGTAAAGGATCCCTTTCTGCTATTATCATTCTAAGCATTGCAGATTGGTTTATTCAGAATACACATCTGTTTTTCATGTAATGAAAAGCTGAGGTGCACAGTGAGATTACACTGAACATGTAATCAGTGTTTTCTTTCATCATTTATTTCCAGATAATTGTCTGGCATTGGGATGGTGACCGGAAAGCTGATAAAGCACTTGCTTCCATTAGTGTCACTGCCCACTCTTGGCAAACTGGGTATTGAATTCACTGTAATTCACTCTTAAGAGGCAACAAGAGGAGGATAGTATTTCTTACATGATATATGCCTGCAGTTCCTCCTTCAAATTTTAATGGTGTTATTAGAAATAGGTTGCTTAATTCTTTAAACAAGTGGGACCCCATCTGATACCAAGTTATCCTACTTTAATGATGTTGGATGATCTTTTAAGTACGGTATAACTAGCCCCAGATGTAATCTTGATGAGAGATACTCACACTTGTCAGGTGTCCAGTTTATGGTTGTTTATTGTGGTGCCCCCTTTTGCTTTTCCTTAGCTTTCCAAGATGCTGCTTGTTTTATACATTTCTTTTAATGTATTTTTCTTTCTCCAGAGGTGAGGTGGGGCATTCAGTGATCTTCAGTCCTGTGTTTTAAATAAAAACTGTTAGGCATTGTAAAACTGACATAGGATATGGAGGGGTTGTTTGCTTATTTTTGTGTGTAAGTGGCTTGACTGATGTGCAGAAGTTCCATGGCCTTTTCATTAGATAAGTTGTCCACCAGTTGTGCTGACTGTGCAAATGTGGTGTAGGATTGGGATAAATTTTATTTGTGGCCATCTCTTGATTTCTTTTGAGATGCCCTGTCTTCTGGCTGTGCTGCAGTAGTAGCTGATTGACTGGCATAACTACTACATCTGTGCCTAATTGTATGAATACAAATGGTGAGGTCTGATGTGAAAAGAAATAGCTGGGAGAAGATCTATAGTGTAAAACAAAGTTAAAATTAAAGGGCAATTATTATTAATGTCAGATTTCACATGGGCACAGTAAAAAAAAATCAGATTTCTTTTGAGCACTGTACAGTGATTTTTCTTGTTTCTTAAAGAGAGGAGCTGAAATTTCTTTCTCATATAAGAAAGAGATAAGCCCCTTTTCCCTGCTTTTTCTTAATAGCTAGTACTGCTGCCATCACAGATACAGTAAAAAACCCCAAACAAATAAGCAACCAAAAAACGTCAAGATTATTTTTTGCTGCTTTATCATGACAGAATCTAGCTTAGCCATAAAAAGCTATTTGTTCTGATCAAACAACAGAAACAGTGCAAAAATGGACTTGTGTATTGGAACTGAGTGGCACGTGAGCAGAACACAGATGAATTCTGACCACCTTCATGAGGCTGTATTTGGAAAATTGTAATGTCAGTTTTTGGATGATAAGTAGTATAAAAGAACTTACAAATACATATTTTTTTTTGTTCAGGATTATCTTTCTTGTCCTTAATATGCTTCAAAATGCAAACGTACATGTAGAAGACAACTGAATTGGTTTCAGAGACGCCCCTGAATATGAGCTGAAAGAGGGTTTCATGCTTTTTCCTGTTTAGTCCCCTCTCAGAGAGGCTTGTATTTTATTACAGTATATAAAGTGCATTTTTAAAAAATATACTGTTAACTCTGGGGTTCGAATACATGAAATATATTGAAAAGTTGGTAACCACTTGGGAACATTTATAAAGTTTGTCCTGCAAATGATAAAATATATTACTTTTTCTCTGTAATCTCTGTGATAGGACATTATCCAATTGGACGTATGAATTCGACAAATGGGCTCCTTCTGTAGTGAAGATATCTTACAAGGTTTGATTTGCTTTTTATATGATTATAGAGTTGAAGGAATGAGAATAGAGCCAGTTTTTACTCTGTATCTGCATACACTTCTAAACTGTTTGCTCATGAAGTTTTGTCATGTGTATCAGATATTAAACAGTGAGAGTTAATCATATGTAGAAGACAACTGTAATAAACGGTAATTACTTTCACATAGTGAAATGCAGAATAAACTTGTTAATTATCATGCTGCAGGGCCTCTGATGAGAGTAATACAAATGATAACTACTTCACATTTTATACATAGCTGAATACTTTGCTATTTGCCTGCTGTAGTTGTGGTATGGCCAAGCAATTTGTAAGGAAGCTAGACCACTAGCTACCTGTTTCCAGTGCCCCATAAACAGAGTTTTACAGTCTAGCAACCATTTGGGGAAAGCACTCTGGAGAAGTCTGGAGTGCATTGATACATTGTTTGCAATACTGTAGGATTACAAGTTCATGTGGTTGCTCTGTGTCTGCTAACTCATAAAACCAATATATTTTCTTCATCAGAATAAAAAGTAACTGCTCACTTCGTTCTCTCTTTTAGGGTACACCTGCAATGCGCCGCTCACTCGTTCCTCAGCTTCGCAGTGGAAAATTTAATGTTCTTTTAACTACTTACGAGTACATAATAAAGGACAAGCATATCCTTGCTAAGGTAATAATGACTGTCACCTCTAACAACAAGACCTTTAGGACACCTTCAAATGGTGCATAGCACAGAACACATTTTTGTTTCATAAGGAAGTCCTGAGTTGTTCCATCCTTCAATAAAAGTTTAACCTTTCATTTACTTTTCTATTCCTATGTTTATGATTGGACTTCTCAGTCACAGCTCTTCTCCCTGTAAACACCATGGTTTTTCTGAACATGGCCAGGAGACTCATTCCTTTGTGCAGTTCTGTCAGTACTGTATGCCTGCCTGTCCTTGGGAAAACATGATTTTCTCCCCTTTGCTTAATGGCATTTAACTTAAGCTGCTGTCTTGACTTTACTCTCTTGTTTCTGATTTGAAGCTCACTTTTATTAGAGCCTTTCCAGGTATATGGTTACCTTTCCTCAAATGACTAAATAGTTACCTGTATCATGAATTTGGTATCCAGACTGTATTACACACGGCCCAGTTCTTAAAGGCTCACTGTCAACAGGTGTGACTCAAATGTAATGAATTCATTTGAAAGCTACTGTACTGTAAGACCATTTCATGTCATGACAAAAGCGGACTAAGGAGGTGTTTTGCCATACCAAGAAACCATATGGTCTTATTGTCTGTTTGTTGTTCATTTTTACTTTATTTCATTACTGTTTGTTTAGGTCATTCATTTTCCCTCTCTGATACAAAGGCAGTGCATTTTCTTAGCATAATTCTGAACACTTAACAGTTTGAGACTGCAGAGTTTTCCTTCCCCTCTAGTTTTTGTCCACTGTTGCTAAAAGATTGGAAGGACAGTACTCTGACATTTAACCTCTCCTGGGAAGTAGAATTAGTTAGCATCTATGAAAGTACAAACCAAGGCCTTCCTAGTCATATGGTCAGTGTGGCACATGTGTTGACTGCCCATGGTAGTACAGGTGGTAACAGAGAGTTTGACAAGTTTCTTTCAACATCTGCTGTGACTGCATTTAGTCTTTCACATTAAGAAATATAAACTTTATTTGAAGATGCAGTAACTGAGGTGAGGTCATTGTAATTATACTATTTCATTCTTGAGTAAAAACACAGGATTAGCTGAAACAAAGTTGAGGGTTGCTGTTGTTTGTGAGCATGGTTTTGTCTGAAGATGCTTTTGTCTTCTGTTAAGGTTCTTGTTGCAGATAGGTTTATTTGGAGTTTATGTGGTCTCCTCCTTCCACTGTGAACCATGTCCTGGCCATGAAGAGCCAGTCACCCTAATCTTTTTCCCAGAAACTGGAGGAATCCTTTGATTGCTGTTGCAGTTCAAGTCACAGCTTAGCATCAAATTCAGCATACCCAGTTTTGTTTCTATTTGTGCTGTTTGCAAGGGCACCGGTACTTGGATAATGCTTGATTTGTCTTTTCTCATCAGTGAGAAAACTGATCCCTCAGGCTTGAAATATTTTTGTTCTACACCTGTCGGGAGAAATTTGACTATATCTGACTGGTTCTAACTTTGCCAACTTTTCTTCTTTTTCTTGCAGATTCGATGGAAATACATGATAGTAGATGAAGGCCATCGAATGAAGAACCATCACTGCAAGCTGACTCAGGTCTTGAATACTCATTATGTGGCCCCTAGGCGAATACTGCTGACTGGAACTCCACTGCAGAACAAATTGCCTGAACTCTGGGCTCTTCTCAATTTCCTCCTCCCAACCATTTTCAAGAGCTGTAGCACCTTTGAACAGTGGTTCAACGCTCCATTTGCCATGACTGGAGAAAGGGTACTGTGGCAGGTTTTTTAAAACATAAGAAACAAACCACTTTGATGAAAACAGTAAGGAGCTTACCGAAGGATTAGTGTTTGAACTCTCCCTGGTACTTAGGGAATTAACATAACTAAAAGCCACCTTTTTTTAATAATGCCAGAAAATTTTGGTATGTGTCTTTTTTGACTCAAAGTCAGTTTGGTTGTTACATGCAAATAATTACTGCACATACTTAACCTTTCATGTGAGAGAAGACATTATCTAATATACTGAGTTGCCTTGTAGTGACTTTTATAAACTTCTGTAGGTGGACTTAAATGAGGAAGAAACTATTCTGATCATCCGTCGTCTCCATAAAGTGCTCCGACCCTTCTTGCTGAGAAGACTGAAGAAAGAGGTTGAGTCTCAACTGCCAGAAAAGGTTTGCAATGAGTTGTGGAAGGGTTTTAATGCTTAAGCATTATGTAATGTTCCTTTTTCAGATTTATTTTACAGAATACAACTTCTTTAGCATGTGTTATTGCTGTCGTTTGTTTATAACTCTGCAAAGAAAGTTTGCCATAGCAGAAGCCTGAATACCGCAAGTTTCTGCGTTCTTAGGATTCTTCACCAGTTGTACAGCTTTAATTCTCTTTGTAGTCATCCATATAAGACATGCAATTTACTTCCGTAATACCTGGTTTCAAGTTGTGAGTCAACCATACACTGAGGATTAGATTCTGTCCTGTCCCATCCTCCCTACAATGGGTAGAACCTTTGCTCCTTTAGGCAGTTCACTGATATTCCTAAAGGACTACTGGACTTTACAAAGCAGGCAGAATTTGGTGCTCAATATTCCAAAAATTGTGTGAAGTATCTTGTTGGAATTGCACAAGTTTTTTTTAACTAGTGGGTTTTTAATTCAGAACATAAAAATCTCTTCTGATTTGAAAGACTATTGGTTTTACCTCGGGGCAAGTCATCTTGCTCCCACCCTCCTCAGCAATCCTGCATCACTTTTCCCAGTCACTTTTCTCAAAATAACAATAGCAACTAAATAAAAAAGTAAATTTCAAGGTGTGCTAAGGTCAACTGAGTTGAAACCATACCAAAATGAAACTTCTGTAAGTTGTGTTATGAGCTAACTAACAGTGGCTGAATGAATGAATGAAGAGCTTTCTACAGATGCTTAGTGACAGTACTCAAAGGAAAGGCTTTTTAAAAATTTATTTCTCATCTTTATAATGCTGTGAACACTCTTACTGTTGTGACTTTCTGTTTTCCAAATGCCCAATTCTCAGTATCCTCAGAAGCATTTATCTGAGAATGAAACATACCTACATTTAAAAATATTACTGAAATCTTAGTTTCTGTTCAAATTTCTGTTTGTTTGAGCCACTCTGTTTGATAAACCCATTATTGGAGGAGGATGATTTCGAAGTTGCATACACTCTGGTACTCACAGGACCATGTTTCTTTTTGTTTCCATGATCTTGTTTATGAAAAAAGCAATTAGTCTGACCATGAGGACTGAACTTGTTGATTGAAGCCTATTCATCAGTTTAATTTGATCTTATAAATCTTGATAAAGAAGCCATTGAAGAAATCATCACTTCTCTTTAATGAATGCATCTTCCTGTCCTTCTGAGAAGAAAAGAACTTGATAATTTTTATTCCATTTATTTATTCCATTAGGAAGCTTACATTTTTCCTTTTAGTTACTACTTGAAAGATTTCTAGCCACTAGTGTGACTTTATTATGTAACTGTTTTTATTATACATAACATTAAAAACATAGTGACTGTAATTTGGAAATTGGGAAATAGAAAAAAAAAGGGGTTAAATTGGAGTATGAAGTCTTTGTATTACAGGATTTAACAAAAAGTGTGCAGTCAAAAAATGCTTTAGTAAATATAGTTTTACAAAGCTGAAGAAGAAGTCATACTGAATGTGGGGATCATAGAGTACTTGTTTTATTCCCTGCATTTTCAGTTGATGTTGAGAAAACAGCATATTTCTGTGCCAACCTAGGTAAGCATAATGCTAATTAGGCACTATGAGGGATGTTTATTTGCTAGGTGCACAATGATGATATTTTTATAATGGTTTGCTTGATATTTTTATAATGCTCGACAGACATAATAAAGTCCACAGGTTATTAAAAAGAAAATGTTCTTTTTTAAATTCACATGTTAAACATGAAATAAAACATTTTTTTTAAACTGTTAAAATTAAAGAATGAGAAAAAAATATGTTTGACAGTTCTGCAGTTACATTCTTAGGATCCAGCTGTCTCATAGTATTTATGACTCTCACAGATAATCTTCTGAGATACTCATTATTACTGTGCTTGCAGTTGGATTACTTTCACTGAAATCATATGTGGTGTTAGGGTACAGATAAAAGATTAGTAGGTTTTTGGTTTTTGTTTTAGGATGACACGAAGCTGCAGTTAGATCCTACTAACATTATTATGTCAGTGTGTTTATGGTGGTTGTTTTTTTTTTTAAACTAGGTGGAATATGTGATCAAATGTGATATGTCAGCACTTCAGAAGATCCTGTACCGTCACATGCAAGCCAAGGGAATCCTTCTTACAGATGGTTCTGAAAAAGACAAGAAGGTACAAAAGAAAGACTAAAACACAGGAAAGAATGCATTATGATTAAATATGTTAACAATATGATTTCTGTTTTATAAAATTAGTATGTAGGCTCTTACTACAGGTATCTGTCATGGGAAAAGAAATCTCTATCAGACATGCTTCTGTTTTACAAGACTGCAGCTCACACTCTAATCACAAGGAAAAGTTACTACTTGTATTCACTGTAGTTACAGTGCCTTTCTGCAAACAGGCAATTTTTGGGAAAAAAAAAGCATTTGCCTTGGCCAGGTTTAATCCAGTAATGTACCTGAATAATAGTGATTGCGGCAGCACTGGCTACATAAGGTTATTCATCTTGTCTTTCAAAGCTGTTTAGTTAAGTATAAATCTTGTTTTAGCTAGCTGGGGCTGTATGCTTGCGTTCATACTTACAATATCATTTAATGACAGAGTTCTTTAGAAGAACAGTAGGAAACAGAGTCATGTAGTCAGATTTAGGCTACCTATTAGTAAATGTTGATTATACCCTGATTGGACTTCATTTCGTATCCATTTAATATAGAGTAAGCAAGTTGCCATTCATCAGCTTATTTGTTTATACACTTTTCACACTATAATAAATACGAAATGCCTTGAATAGGCACTGCACAACAGCTGGTGTGTAATAGTTTATGCTTGCACCCTGTTATGTGTATATTCTGATGCAGACATGCTATCCTTCCACCATTGTTTTGCAGGTTGCATTGGTATGATAGATGACCTTTTTTATTCAGTATCCGATTTTACGCTCCTTGTTTTGTGCAGGCAGATTGTTTTCTTTTTTGGGGCTTATTCAAACTCCAAACAAAACTGATTCTTATCACTGGATATTGATACTCATCTTCATAGTTTGAGCATTTTGTAATCATTGTTTTATGTTCTCCTGTTGTATTTTTAATGTAATTTTGTAGTTTGTCATCTTTACTTTTGTCCTACAAATTTCATTTCATATCACAGTAATCTCTAGCTTTTTAGCTGTCTGTGGTCCTGTGATTTAGTTGACAGGAGGAGGTACTGTAGAATTGAAAAGCATCCAGCTAGAACCATTTACTGTTAGAGGATTCAGATCCAATAGAATTTGTATGGTTTCATAATAAACTATAAATAAGCAGTATGCAGGACAGTAGATGCTCTGCTTTCCCCTGTGAATACTGCAAGTAGATACAATGCTCTTTGTGGATTACTTCCAGGTCTTCCTTTTTTGTTATGGAGCCTTTTTATGATAGATGAATTTATACAGCAAGACAGTGGCACAGTAGCTTCTGTTTTTTTGTTATTTTGGTTTTGGTTTTGTTTTTTTAATTACTGATGGGGTGTTCAGGTCTGGGGTGGAAATATTTTTATGCCTGCATTAAAAAATATCTTTCAAAAGCTTTATTAATAATAAGCTAAGAAATTAGATTCATCATTTGATTTTCATTGTTTATGCCCATAGGGAAAAGGTGGGGCAAAAACTCTTATGAACACTATCATGCAATTGAGAAAGATATGCAATCACCCGTACATGTTCCAACACATTGAGGTAAGACTGACAGGTTTGGTTTGAGACTTGTTTTTATTCAGGTGGATAACATAATAGAAAACTGCTGTTGAAGCTTATGTGTGTGGGAGAGGATATCTCTGTCCACATCATTTGTGCTGAAAGGGGCATATTTGAAAAACAAGATCATTATGGTTCCTTATTTTTAGAAACAAATGGACCAACTGCCAGCATTTTACTGGTTACCTGAAGTCTATTTTTAAAGCATTTAATCTTGTGGAGACAGAGTCTTCAAAAAATGAAGGGTTTTTTGGATTTAAGACATTCCAGAGCAACTTAATCTCTATTTGGACCTAATTAGTGAGGCACAGACACTAGTTCAAAATGCCATGTGTAGGATCTTTGTAACTAGGAGGTTGCTAATCTTTTACGATATCAACCAGAATTGTCCTGTTCTATCCATTTTGGGTGTTCAGAAAAAATGTGCTATATATATATCATCACTCATTAGGAACCGAAGTACATAAATGTAATAATATATCTGGAAAGATAGAAAGTGTCATAAATACCTGGAATGTAGCTACATTTATGAATGAATAATTAAGTACCTACTGGAATAATTAAGTACCTACTGTGATGTATTATCGTTGTAGTTTTCACTCTGTTCTCTTGTATGCTCATTAAATAGAGTAACTTGAAAATGGATCTTCCAGTAATTAGTATAAATTAATGAGGTTCTACTGTATTTGTAATCTGGTAAAATGTATGCTGACAGAAGTAACTTCTACAAGCCATGATTTTGAAATAATAGTAGTACAGGAAAATGTTAGACAGAGCACTGTTGCTGCAAGGTAGATTCCAAGAGTATGAACATAATAGAACTCAAACTCCAAGGCTCATATATTTCATTTAATTGATATAAGAATGCATAATTTTGGGTTATTGTGTAGTTTGTAATAATTTGTTTATTGCTTATAACTCTGCAGGAGTCCTTTGCTGAACATTTAGGCTACTCAAATGGCGTCATCAACGGGTAACTCAGTTTTTCCTCTTGTTCATAATGTTCTGTTTGATCTAATCATATTATTTTTCTAGAAGGTACATGCTAACAAATTCTAGCAGTTTATAGAAAGGCAGAAGAGGCAGAGAACACATATCTCAAAAGATAACAATACTAGAAGTCTTACATGAGCGTTTAGGAGCCTCCATCTGAAATGATGGCAGAGGACAGGCAGAGAAGATTGAAAACTGGTGTCTTCCTTTCCCCTTATGGTGAAATAGCTTAGATACCATGTAAATTCATTGGAATGACTCTTCAAAATCCCAATTGGGATTTTTTTTCTCTTTCTTGTTACTTTTGCCTTTTGCTTTTCCCTTTTTACCATCTTTATTCCAAATTAAACTAGCATTTCTTCTATTATCTGAAATGAAATAAATCTAGATTTTGTGTTTGGCACTTCTTTGTGCAACTGTCTAGGAATGGATGCTTTCTGAAGAAAGATGTGTGTCTTCCACCTGACCTCCTTCTGTTCAGGTGTTAATGACATTTTTTTTTTTGTTAGCTAATATGCCAGACTATTTGTCTCCTTAATTAGCATACCAGATTACTCATCTCCTAAACAGTTTACTCTTATGCTTATTATGTAGGTACACATATCAGAAGGCCATGTATCTTCTAGACTTAAGTATACCATTGCTAGTGATAAATTGTATTTTGAGAGTACAGACACAAGGTTAGAAGAAAATGATGTGAAATTTATTTTTGTAAACCATATTACTGTGATGCTGATTCAGTCATGTGTGTACTTTTATCGATTTTCTCGGTTATGACTTGAATTTCAATGCTAAGAGTCTGTTTTGCAATTCATAGCATAGAAGACAGAAGAGCAGCTAACCAAAGGAACTAAACATTGTTCAGAACTGCTAAGGTTATAAGGCTAAAGAGTATATTGTCTGTCAAACTCCTCCCACTATCTCTGTATATTAGTTCAGTCTGGGATATTTCACCTTCATATGCATAGTAGTTGAGTGGAAATTGTTTATAACATGTGCCAAACGAATACAACTTAGAGCTGCAGTAGATGCCAGTTGAAAGCAGAACTATCAGGTGAATGTCTTAACTGATAAAATGCTTATATAGGTGAGAAATAATGTTTGTTTTGATAAATCGTGAAACAGAGTTGAGTTTCATAAAGGGAGGTATTCTATGTAGTTGAAAGTCCGTACAGTTTTTGTAATTGAAGAAAAATCCTGTCCAAATGGCAATTCACACGGATGTTTATTTTTTTATTTTAATCAACATAAACAATTTTAAAGGGAGAAGAGTGCTGTTAGTCTTGTTTATCATAAGTAAATGAATCCTCTCTGTTATACTCTGACATGATAGTGACTAAAACCTTCTAAATGCAGGCTCATTCTGGCATTTACAGTGCTTTTTCTCTTCAACAGAGCTGAACTTTATCGGGCCTCAGGGAAGTTTGAACTACTCGATCGTATTCTACCAAAGTTACGAGCTACTAACCATCGTGTACTTCTTTTCTGTCAAATGACGTCACTTATGACCATTATGGAAGACTACTTCGCTTTTCGAAATTTCCTTTACTTGCGTCTTGATGGTAAGCTAAATAATGAGTTAGGAGGTAGCACGCTTCATTGGATTGGGCATGGAAGTCCTGGGTTCTCTTTCTGATGTATTCCTTGGACATCAGTGCTGTGATGTGACTATACAAAAGTGTAAACAGGTCCAAAGAATGATTTGACAAATCCTTGAAGGAAGAGTCTCTATGGGTATTTACTGTGAAGTTACTGCAGTAGACCCTTAAGCTGCAACATACTAGAATTTTCCCTGTTCTTACAGATAAGATACTGGGCAAAATATGGTTTTGCCTCTGTCAGTAGAGTTCATCTTAAGTAATTCTCCATCTCCCTGGCTCTTCGACTGTTTTCTCTCATCTGTTTAACCTACAAACCATTTGGTTGAGGGATTGTTTTGATGAACACTCAAGTCTGTTCCTGGAATGCAGATTATGTAGAGATTTGATGTTTAGGAGCTGATCTCTTTTTCAAAAAGGTTTAAAATCCAAGGTTCCAATCAGCTGTCACTATCTAAGTTGACTGAAAGTATTCTTATGATGAGAGATGATAATGCCAGTGTTTTGCCTAGATTCCAGTCACATTAATTAATCTTTACCTGTTTAAAATTCAACTGCTGTTCTCCACAGGATGGCTGAATTGCAGTGACAGATAAAATAGTATCTGTAGTTTTCTTCCTGAATTTCACAGGAAGGTCAGTAGCTTAAATTACTTTATGTGTAGATATATTTTATTACCTTTGAATTAAAAGATGGTTTAGAAGCACAGTGAAGTAATATTGCAGAGAAAATAACTAAACATAGCATATCCCATCTAAGGCTTAAACCTGTTTGAAAGAAGTTTCCATTTTGGCCTTTTTCCATGTTGATGATCTCTGCCTCATAATGTCCTTCTTAAATATTATTTTTACTTATATCACATATTATAGTATTACATAGGGCCAGGAGCATTTATCAGAATAACTTTTTAATAGAAAAGCAATGATTTTAAGAAAAATACAACAGCATGAATAGAGTGAGAGTTTAAGGTCCTTTTGAATATGCTTTTTATGGCATTTTGACTATTTGCTTCATAGTTTATTTGGAAGAAAAAGCAATGCTGAGAAGTATTCTCATCCTTTACAAATATTAATGAACATAAACTTGAAACACTGTTATCTTGAATGTAAAATGGGGTAATGAAACTGAGACACAAATGAGCTGTCTGACTGTGACGGAGGATGTCTTTGTCAAAACTGGCTGCTGAACATAGTGCCATGCTAACAAAACCCTCATTGCACCTCTGGCCTGCAGGTGTTTTAATGTTTCCATTGAAGAAGGATGTATTACATCTAAAATGTTTAAAATTACCTTATATCATGTATTTAAAAGTGAGTTCTCTTTCATGCTAGAATGTCTATGTCAATATGCAGTATGGTAGAGTACCTTTTTTTTTTTAAGGTTTTGCAGGTAATTCATTAAATTAGTGAGATCAATCTTTTTTATTCTTTTATTTATTCTTTTCTTCTTTTGTGATGACAGATATATTCCATGCTGGAATGTAATATATATGTAGTTTCAATTCAGCTGTGTTCTCACATAGGGTGTTTTCCATCCAAGTCATATGCTTCTTAAGGTAATGAGTTTCTGTGGACCAGAAGTTTGGCTGTGTGATTGTACTGGATCTGACTGGGATGAAGTTAACTTTACTTCTAGCAGCCTATATAGTGTTGTGCTTTGCTTTTGTGGCTAGGCAGGGTTGATAGCACACCAGTGATAACACTCCAGTGTTTTGGCTGTTGCTGAGCAGTGCTTGCACAGTGTCAAGGCTTTCTCTCCAAACCACCCCTCCACTGGGGAGGCCAGTAGGCTGGGGGTTGGCCAGGACCCATCTGGGACAGCTGACCAAAACTGACCAAAGGGATGTGCTCTGCAATAAAAGCTGAAGGAAAGGAAGAGGATGCGGGAACATTGCTCATAACAGCATTTGTCTTCCCAAGCAATCATTACTGGTGCTGAGGCCCTTCTTTCCAGGAAGTGACTGGACATCTGCCTGCAGATGGGAAGTAGTAAATAAATTCCTATTCTTGCTTGCTTACATTTCATAGCTTTTGCTTTTATTAAACTGCCTCTTTATCTCAGCCCAGGAGCTTTTCCATCTCACATTCTCCCCTGAACTTTGAGGAAGGGGAGTGGAGGTGAGGGCATCTGGCAGCCAGCTGGTGTCAACCCACCACAGTGATAGAAAAATGTCATCTTCTGTACATATATTGACACCTGAATAAAAAGAGCAGACTTTCTTTGGCTTTCAGTTACAGAAAGAAGTATAAAAAAGATAAAGCAAACAGTGGACCATGCTAAGGTGATCTATATAGACTGTTGTTGAAATATATGAAATTAATGCAGTCCAGTGCACAGGGCTTGTTTTTTACTTAGAACTTCGTCTACATTTTCACCATGATTGAATTCCTTGCCTGCTCTCCCTCAGCCATTGTACACCATCACCCTCAAGATAGGACATTTTAAGAATTTTCAGTCCTTGCATATCATGACTCTGAAGACCAACAATGACGTTTTGATAAATCTCTCTATACATAACTTTAAAAAATATTTACATGCTGTTGTGGCCAGGAGGAATTAGTCAAGACTGGAGCTCTCATCTGTTTGTGTATAGTAGCTTCAAGTGAAATTTATGCGAGTCATAAAAAGGTATAACAATGTTAGCCAACATTTTAAAGTCCACTTTTGAAATGTCAGAAGAAATACTTAAAAAATATATTTAGAGGTCTGCCTCTAAGGTGTGATAGGCAGTTGACCAAAACATTTGTGGCCAGTGTTTATTCTGTATTATGGAAAACGTGGCAGAGAAGGCAAAGAGCAAGGGGGCTAAAATTTCCCTTCCACATGTACCTCTAGCAACTGACATCGTATTTATATTATTTCAGTTTGCATCTTTGTTATAGGGTATTTTTTTTAATTTCTTTTCAGGCACAACAAAATCAGAGGATCGAGCTGCTCTGCTGAAGAAGTTCAATGAACCTGGGTCACAGTACTTTATCTTCTTGCTGAGTACAAGGGCTGGAGGGCTAGGCTTAAATCTCCAGGCTGCTGACACTGTTATAATCTTTGATAGTGACTGGAATCCTCATCAGGTTATTTTTATTTATTTATCTTCATGAAATGTGCAAGTAATTTATGATGCTTTTTTGGATTGCTTCTTTAAATTGGGAATATAGTCTGGGGTGAAAGGAGCAAATCCAGGTAAGTCATAAAATGCTGCTTTGAGATGAATTGGTGAGCCAACTGTTACAATCAGGAAATGTTTTGGTTTAAATCAGTGAAGTAATTCTGTGTCTGTGTATATATTTTATCTGATTGTTAGGGAATCCTCAGAGCTAGGAGCCTTACAGTCTTGCTTCATTTGTATAACTGTACTCATTCTTAGGACATTACCCTTAGGACATTAATAAGTAACTCCCCATTATGAGCCTTCAGCAGGTGGGTTGCAGTATTTTAGTGAAGGCTGTGCAGAGTGCACAGCAGTCTTGGCCTGAGACACTGAATTTGCACTGTTGATGTGAGGGAATAGTAAACTAGATAGAGTATTAAACCACTTTGCCATATTTAAAAAAGCCGGAAGATGTAACTGAAGTCTATCACTATGGAAGTACATAGCTATGTGTGTGTTTTCAGCTATTCTGCAAATATATGTAAATCACACCATAGTCAGTGGCCACATGTAAAAGTAAGGGAAGTGAAACTAAAAAGAGTTTTATAGAGAACTTCCAACACAGCACTCCTGTAGATGCCATGGTGACCAATTTAAAGCAAGGCTTAAGAAATTCAGAGCAATTCTATGTAGAGGTTTTAAAAGCAGCTGAGAAAGCACTTAATTCTTTGTATTTTTGCTTGGCTTTACGTCACTTTCACAGACAAATGCAGTGCAGGGTACTGTTTATTTCAACAGTTGGATAGCATAAATCCTTACAGTATAGTAAGAATTACAGAGTATTTTCTGGAGTATTCAATGGGAACTTTGCAACATTAGAAAATCATAGAATCATTTTCGTTGGAAAAGAGTCCAGCTGTAAACCTAACGCTGCCAAGTCCACCACTAAACCATGTCCCTAAGCTCTTTGTCTACATGTCTTTTAAATGCTTCCAGGGATGGTGACTTCCCTGGGCAGCCTGTTCCAATGCTTGACAATCCTTTCAGTGAAGGAATTTTTCATAATAACCAACCTAAACCTCCCCTGGCACAACTTGAGGCCATCTTCTGTTGTTGCCTGGGAGAAGAGACCAAGACCAACCTTGCTACAACCTCCTTTGAGGTCGTTGTAGAGAACAATAAGGTCTCCCCTCAGCCTCCTTTGCAATGTATGTGGTTCCTCTTCTCCTGCAGATGAGTGATTTGTTCATTTTAATGAGAAAGGGGTAGCTGCTTGGGTGGGGCACGTAGCACTTAAACGTCGTATTTCCAGAAATAAAACCTTCTTTTCCTTGCTTTACCATTTCCCTGTGCTTCTGAGAATGAATATATAAACAAATTTATACCGTAGTTTCTTCCTTACCCGTTAATGCAGAGTACAACTTCAGCTTGCAGCAGATGCATCATATGTAGTGCTTGGGAAGGGAATTGTGGGAGGGGAGTGCTAGCAATGGTAGCAAAAGCAAGGTTGAGAAATTTATGTGTTGTGAGGTAGCACAAAACTGTGATCGCATTTTAAGGTTAGGTACCCTTCATTATCTGACTATGCTAAAGTAGAAACATATAATTTATAGGAGTTAATGGATTTCTCTTTTACCCAAATAAAATACGTAAAATTTTGAATTAACAAATTCTTTACCTATGACCTACAGTGTACTTTTTACTTACACCATTTCTAAGTGCAATCACCTGACCAAAAAGTAGTAACATTATTCACAATCTTCTATATATGAACTTTCAGTCATGAAGATCATATTTAAGCTGTTTTAATACAAATATTTCAAGTTAAAAGCTGATGGAACAGATCAAATAATTTTTAGTTAACATATTTAAAAATTAGCAATGGCATTTAGTAGATAAGTTTAGGTATCGGGTTTTCCCTAGTAATTTTGTTGCTTTCTTTTCCTGCAGTCAAGAGATATTTTACTTTAAGGTTCATTCTGTCTTTAATGACCATGAGCTTTGAATAGAAGGGAAAGAATAAATACATCAGCCCTTCTCAGTCACTGCACATACTTTCAAGAAGCTTTTGGCTTACTGCATTTACACTGTACAGGGCATGTCCATGTTTTCTCCTTTCAGTTTTCTCCTTCCTGAGTCTGATGAAGTTTGGGAAAGAAAGCAAGAAGGAATGAACTATGTGAATTGTGGTGGACTGTTGTTTGAGTACTTCCTTTTTATACTAAAAAGAATTCAGCATTGTAATGTCCTTTAAGCAGAGAACGATTTCTGTAGCACACTTACAATATAAATCATTCTCTGTGTTCTTTGTCTAACAGGACTTGCAGGCCCAAGACAGAGCTCACCGAATTGGTCAGCAGAATGAAGTTCGAGTTCTGCGACTGTGCACTGTGAACAGTGTGGAAGAGAAGATACTTGCTGCAGCAAAGTATAAGCTGAATGTAGATCAAAAAGTTATTCAGGCTGGAATGTTTGATCAGAAATCTTCAAGCCACGAAAGGAGAGCCTTCCTACAGGCTATACTGGAGCATGAGGAAGAAAATGAGGTGATGTAGAAATAATCACTAAGATAATATTTCAGGAAGTACAGAGTCATTTTTTCATCAGTTACAAAGATTGTCATCTCCTTTGAAATTAGAAATGTCATCATATTCTTACCATCCAGTCAAAGAAACAACTTCATTTTTCTGTCTTATTTTTTGGTCACAGAAATAGGTTATAATGTAATGGCTATGATGTAATGATATGATTAAATCTTAGTGTAGAATTAGGCATTGTAACTTAAATTCATTCTGCCCTTTCATAATTTTGGAAAAAAAATGTATTCAAACAAAATTTTTTTCCAAAATGGAGTATAAAACAGTTCTTATATGTTAAACTAGGAAATCTGATTTTCAGACATGCTGAGCAACTAACACTACCTAGATTCAGTCATGAAAGACCCTGCTTACTTCTTTTGGATCATGGGTAAAGTTAAGATGTGCTTTGACATGCTTTGGGTTTTGGGTAAGCCAGTAAAATAACTGTTTCTTTCTGGTATCATGTCCAACCTAGACTTCTGGTTACTGCTTCCTCTTCAAAAACAATTAGCTGTTTAAAAACAACTGCTAAATCTTTCCTTATAATAGTGGGAAGTGAGGTTATAGAGTCACTGACTGTGTATCCCTGTCTTTTCATTGTATTATTCTTCTCTGGTTTTGTGATTGTTGCATGTGAGCCCCTTCTGATGACTGTCACTGCAAAGTCTTCTCTTAATGTGAACAAAATTCAGCTTTTGGATGAACACTGCATTTGGAAGAGAGTATATAAACGTATCAGTTACACACAGAGAAAATCCCATTCTGCAGTGACTTTTTCCCCCCTCAAAAATATCCTGTACTGGTTAAATATGCAGAAATTTCAAGCCTGATTTTGCTTCTGAGTATACGTTGTATCTCTGAATATGGTGTGTACTGAAAGAAAAGAAGATTCTGTAGTCTGTGTTTCACAAGCATCATTCATTATGTGGTGTAGAGTTTCAAAGACCAAGGGGTTTACTTCTTCAGTAATGAAACCTTGTATACTCTTGGTCTTGGTCATTTAGAAGAAGCTAGTACATCATTAAGATAGAATTTTGTATTGCTGCTTTAGTACTTTTTATAAGAAATTAAAGAAGAGTAACAGTTTTATCAGTAATTGTCTTTTGTTTAGGGTGTGAATGCAGAAATGGGATGATGTATATGCACCATTTTTGGTTAAGTGAAACTGTAGTTCTCAAGCAACCAACACTATCTACATAAGTAGACAGATGAACTTAAAACCAATAGAATTTTTTATTAAGCCTGTGTATTTGTTTTTAAAATTGACATGATTTCTGTTTTCAAAGTCCTGGAAAATACTTACCTGAAAGTGTTTCAAAAGACAGGACTGTAGTTCAGGCCCACTTGACATGCCTTATTTCATAGATGACTTCAGAGCAATCTGCTTGTTTTGTGTTGTTCAAATACACTTGGTCTGCCACCCTGAAGCAAATACATATTTAACCAAAGTTTGCTTGCCATAGCCCAGCATCAGTCTTTAAAGCAAGAATTGGTATTGCAGTCTGATTCCTAACAGTCAGACTGATGCTGAAGCTGAAGTTTCTAAATAAAATTTATTTGTGGGCAGAGAGTATGCAAAACTTTGCCCAGAACTGAAACTGCCGAGGGAGTAAGAGGGATTGGATTTGCACCATACTGCATGGGTCAACCATTGCTTCTTCATTGCAACAGCACTGCAAACAAAATCTGAGTATCAGCTGAGAGACTGATAAGAGAAAGTAAATAATTTAGAAGTTATTAATACCAAAACAAATTTGACTTGCAAATATGGAATAGCACATCTAATAAAGAGACTGTTTAGTGACCACTTTGTTATATATTCTTATGCTAAGCATGCTTTAAACTTGCATATCAGAGCTTTTCACACTTGTATGTAGAGCACCATATTCTATTTGTACTTTATTAGTAGTTTTCATAAATTCAGAATCAAAACTCCTCTTAATTTCTTCTGCTTTTTGCTGGGTTTTTTTAGCAGTACAAGATAAAGCAAAGAGTTAATTTCTGTGAGTTTAGAAAGATATATTAGAATAATAGGAATGTACGAAAGGTGATTAGAAGTAACTTGTTCATAGAGGCATTTTTTTGTAGTCACTGGTGTTTATAAATTTTTGTTCTGCCAAGTGTACGTGGTTGGCAACAGGATTATTCAGACTAACCGCATATGACATGGACACTTGTTACAGCTTCTGCTGTGGGATCCCTTATTTTTCTCATGTCACAGGTTGCCCTGTTTGAGATGATAGGAAGCATGTGAAACTTTCATGATGGTCGCATTCTTCACTGACCATAAAAGAAGGGGTCTGTACTCACTTTTTGTCTGTGTGTGTAACTATGTAACTTCCCTTTCTTGAACCACTGACTAGAAGTAAGAACTAGCTCTCCATCATTTTCCTAGTTGCTTTTTCACATTAAAATTTAAAATATATGTACATTAAGGTACAGAGGTGTTTTTTCTAAGGTGTAGAAATCTTGCCAGTGGAGGGAACACAAGATGTGTGGATATAGATAAGGGCCTTTTCTGTTTATCTCTGGGAAAAAAGAAAGCTACGGAATGTTAAGTTTTCTGGGTGCTATATGCAGCATTCTGTACTCCCATTTCACTAAGTACAAGACAAGAGTTTTTATTAAAAATTTTAGGTTTGCACCATACTGTAACATAGGTTCAGTAAGCCCTATGTAGGAAACAGTTTGTAGATTTATTCTTTCGATTGACCTGTTGTCAGATTTGAAATGCCGTGTGCTTTCAAAATAATTCAAGGAGCGAAACTGAATATTGTGGACTCTAATTGTGTTAAAATGGGTATCATAGCTGTTCAGCTTTAAAATTTTGTTTGAATTCTACAGTTCTAAATTGTTTTTCCAAGGACTGTTTTGGTTTTTATGAAATAATTCATTTTGCCTGAAGTCAGAGGTTAATCTCAATTTGTAAGCTGGTAATAAAAGGTCAAGAGAAAGAGGGATTCAGTAAGGGTTTTTTTGGTATAATATGTTTAATTTTTTTCATTTAACCAGGGCTTCTTCATTCTCCTTGCTTTGACAGTAAAGAGATGCAGAGTGGTATTTCTGAGGGAGTACTGTAGAACAGCAGAACGGAAATGCATGTATTTTAACTGAAGCGCTAACTGTGCTTCTGACCCAGGAAACCACAACCCAGAATTTCCTGGCTGCGTATTTGCTCATTTCCGCATTCTCAGTTTATGAAGGTGGTAATAAGTCCCAATCATCTCTCTAATTATGTCTGTTTTGCATTACTTCTGAATCACTGAACACTTTAAAAAAGTTTTTGTTTCATTTTGAGTGTTTCACACGTGTCATGACAGGAGAGGGTCACTGCAACACTGACCTGATGGGGACTGTTACTTCAAGTTGGCTGTAACTTCTTTCTAATACCTTTACCCATCTGTGTAACCAGGAGGAAGATGAAGTTCCTGATGATGAGACTCTGAATCAGATGATTGCTCGACGTGAGGAGGAATTTGATCTCTTCATGGTAAGGATGATACAGTTATAAGTAGAATGTCTACCTAGTGTTTTTAACAAAGCCATTAACCTTTTGTCATTCAAATTTGGGAAAACTTGAAAAAAAAAAGGAATAGGCTTTATTTACTGAAGTGCTAAGGCTTGGACAACAGGCCCAAGCCAGAGTTGACCTATAGATGAATCCTGTGTATTTTATAACTGATAACCATTGTGCTAGTAGGTATTGTACTAAGTTATAACAGCCCACCTATACTGATTTAAAAAGTGCTAAAGCGTTGCAACACTGCAGCCTGAACAACAGGCCCCAAGCTGAAGCTGCTATCTTAGCATGTAGTCATTAATAAAATATGTAAACTCGCTAGAGCAAGATGCAGCTTAGACAAAATATAATTAGTAGTGAGGAGAGAATGTATCTACCTTTCCTTTCTCAGCCTTGTTCAGTATCTGGCCTTGTTAGAAACTCCCTGGGTTTTCTCCCCTGAGCCCTGGCCAGGCTTTGGGTGGAATCCAACAGGAGAATGAAACTAGAAATTATCTGCTCAAAACAAAGGTGCCAGTTATTCTGGCTTGCTGATTTTGGGGTATATAAGGTTGGACCCCCTCACAGCGACTTTGGCAGCCTCACCTACGGGTGGAGGCACCGCGTAGGATTTCCCACTGGCTGGGACAGGCCCTGCAAACCCTCGCTGTAACCGGGGCTGCCCAGCCACTGTGGGGCTGGGTGATGATAATATATGCAAGTGGTGATGTATCTTTCTTAATCACTATTCTCTCTCTCATGTAGTCATGATTTGATGCATTACCCTGTATTTTCCTGTTTGTTGTTTAGGTGCACTATTCTGCTTTTTCTTACTGCATGTCTTCTGTATTACACTGTTGCATTATTTGGTTATCACCAGTAAAATACGCCTGCTCTTTTCACTCTGGTGTCTGAGTTTAATTGGTATCCTTAATCAACAAAACAATTTACTTGCATTGTTTATCTGAAGAGAGAAGGGTAGTCTACTTAAATACAGAGTTCCTCACATGGCAGAAAGACTTCAGAGATCCTTGCAGACAGTATAGTGGAACAGTGGCAATCTGGAGGAAGAATGTCATGACCTGAGAAATTTACAGTGCAAAACACTTGGGCTTGCTAATTTTACAACATACTTCTATTTTTCAACACTTCTTCCAACTTTTGGGCTATGATATGTCATGGACAACTACAGGAACTTAACAAGATAGTAAATTAGTAGACTGACAGTGCTGTTTGCTTTGTGAGTTAACTGGTTTTGTCAGGGGCCAGTTAGCTACCTCTCTGCTGCTACAAGTTTCTGAAGTAGAGCTAGTGACAGTGGTTCAAATGCGAGCAACTAATTTTTACTGGTATTTCCCTTTTTGTTAGTGCTGCTACAACACTGATGGAATAATTACTAAAACATCAGTGTAGGCATGGCTTTTCCTTTTAGTGTGTGTACAATGTGCAAATTGCTGGAGAACCTTTGAGAGTCACTGACACAACAACAGGGAAACACTTAAGTACTGAAGGTAAAGCACCATCCCCTCTAATTATACAGAGCCTGCTTTGTTCTGCAAGGTGGAACATGTATGTGCATGAATGAAAGTGTATCAGGTGGTATCCACAGAAGCAACCATTGATAGGACCACAGGTTTTTAATCCCTCACCATCTTCTACTCAAGAATTCATCTGTAAAACTTCACTGTTACACAAATGTGCAGGGGCCCTTGTTACAGAAGTGACACTTGTTCAGGTGCACAGCTGTCAAGGGCCATATTCCCCCACACAGTCGTGCCTTTTGTCATTGCTGACTTGCCACTTCAGTCCTTTTGTGTGAAGTTTCATGTAATGTTCTCTCAGAATAACTGAAATGCCTAAAGCTAGGCTACACAGAAAATTAGTGCTTTCAGACACCTGTCTTTTTAAACTTCCCTTCAGTGATTTGGGTGTAATGAGATTTACATGACTGAAACCAAGAGGAGAAGGTGCCATGTGATCCAAAACTCAAAAGGAATAATTTCAGCCAAACTATTGGCTGAAAATATCCTGAGTTCTATGAGAGTGGATTTGCTGCTGGAAAAAGCTTCTCAGTACTACTTCTTCAGACCCAGAAGGAAAGAACTAATCCATGGATTGAAAATAGCTGATGAATTAGAAATTTCCTAACACTTAATCTTTCTGGACTAAGTTTGAAGGCTATTAACAGCCATTCAGTAAAAAAGTTGAGGCGCCTAAAGTAAAGACAGTTTTGGGCTGAAATTACGTTTTTTGTATTAAATTACATTAAAGTTTTTAAGGGTGAGTAAAGAGTTGGTGGTAGGTAATAAATATTTGAAGATGCAAAGTTAACATGCTTTGAAAGCCAGGGTTTGAAAATACCTCAGATAGAAACAGCGAAGTTAAATATTAATGGCTAAGCAATAATTTTAATTGTTAATAAAGTTTTTTTTTCATTTTAGTAAACTGTTTAATTATAGAAGAAAAGTCTGAAAAACACATTTGGCAGTCAGGGTTGTTTGTCTTCTTTCAGTGTTTTAGTTCTTGCACAGTCAGGTAAGGAACACAAAGATAGGTTTATATTTTCCTTAACTCAGTGATACCTGTGCTGCCTCACTCCCTCTGTTAAGGTTGTGCAGATGTAATCAAAATTCAGCAGACTGCGGTATCCAAGAAAAATATGTTTTGGTTTGTTCATTTAACTAGTCTTAGAGGTGTAAAGGCATGTATTTTGCTTATTGAAAGTGAGCAAGTCCAAAACAATAGTCAAGACAGCAGATCAGTTCCTTGAGAAGCATTTCTGTGGTCACTTTCCAGTTCAGAAGTATTGTTTGGCATAGATCCTGAGATGTAGCTGTAGAGCTAAGGACACTGTCCAGAAAAAGGTAGTGTACAAGTGGACTTTGTTCCCCAGACTTTTAGAGGCTCCACGTATATAACAACAGGTTAAACCTCTAGATAGCCTCAAACCTCAGTGTCCTACTTCTGCATTCATTGCAAATGATGACACTTCATCACATTGTAGAAAAGCTTAGAAAATATTCAGAGAAAAGTTAGTGTTTCAGTGTAATCTATACAACTCTTATAACTTCATGATAGTGTGCTTCAGCAAGTGTTAATCTTCCTGGAAAAAATTTTTAAGATATATTTAATGTTATATTTACTTAAATAAAGATTCTTGATGTAAAAACTCTTTCAATTGGAAGGACAAATGGGTGCCAATACTCTACTTGTGGTAATGCAGTTTATCTCCTTGAATCCAAAATGGCAATATAGCAGCAGCTGAGTATATAAATTACTGGTTTTATACTGGGTGGGTTTTTTTAAGGACTACTTTAGTTACGATTTGGAAAGTTTAAGATAACCATTCAGCACAGCAGTGCTCTTGTGTTTTTTCTAAACTAGAAGTTTTAGGCCTTGAGCATGTCACATTTAAGTTCTTCACTTAGGTGTAAGCATCAGTAGGATAGCACTTTTTTTATTTCCAACAATTTTTTTATTTCCAGCATTTATGTTGTAAATACAATTACTTTATTAGTTATAGGAAAATAAGGTAGATCTGGTTTGGAAATACATGTTTTGGTAAGACAAGGGAAGATAGGACCAGAGGTTTCTTAGAGATGAAAGTGGTTTGAGTAGTATCCTAAGAAAAAACAAATGGCTGTTTGTATCTCTTACATCTCAGATTAGCAGTGTCTGTAATTCTCCTTCCCAAGCACTTTTATTTCAGAAAACAGCTATTAAAATATAGTACCTCAGTGTTCAGTCTTTGTCTTAGGGATAGAAACATGGTCATCAGGGAAAAAAAAAAAAGTTTCAGCATTCACTTCATATATTATACTTAATGTCATAATATTATGTCCCTGACTTCACTGAGGTTCTCTGCTAAATAATAGAGAAATCTATCACATCTATCCCCTTTGGGCCTTCTGTCAGTGCAGCTTACTGGTTGCCAAGTTAGCAACTGAAACCAAGACAGCAATAAACCAAGCCACATGTCTGGCTTGAATAAGACATTTTTTGAAGAGAATTCAGATTCAATGAGATGTTCTTTAAAAGGTGAAATATGGAAGTCTGCTATAAAAAACTAAAGGCTATACAGCCCATTCATTGAGATAATGAAGGTTGGGGAAAACCCACAAATATTTATAGTTCCTTCTTGAATGTAGTTGGACCTGCAGAATGAAGGCACACATCTTACATTCCGCTTTTCACTGAGTTTAGAAATCTGATAGGGTATCAGACAAGATGATGAAGACCAGTTGTAAGATGCTGTGCGTGAGGTAGTATTTTGGGAATGCTTGTATTTGAGAAGTGTCAACATGAGATAAGATTCAGCATATTCAACAGTGCCATCATTAAGCCTCAGTAAATTTGTCTGAGTTTGAGATGCCTCTATAGACAGATAATACCTCTGAATTTTTACATGTCTGTGTCTTGATTAGGGGTGTAAAGGAAAATTTGTCTAGTTGACATCCTGGATAAGTGCAGGATCATACACATAAGGGAGGGTTTTGCACATAATTGAGAATGCTTTTTACAAATGTTTACTGGCCAAAGCAGTAGCCTGTACTGATGCTACAGCCAATTCTGTGCCGTCTATTTATGTTAGTTTTTCAAATATGAAAATTAAACGTTCAGTGGCCACCTGTTTGTTTTCTTTGCTTAGCAACTGATTACTGAGTGTGTAAGTACTGTGACTCTTCAGAAGTCCTGTTTGAAAAGACTATTCATAGTTTCTGATTTGGGCTACTTTAAAAAATGCAAATGAGATTCACAGGACCTAGATCAGCATATAGTCAATAAATGTGGATGCTTTCGTGGGAGGGTTATAAAGCACTTCGCTGACGAATCTACAGCAGGTCATGGGAACATATCCTGACTATCCATATCTGTTTTCGGAGGTAATTGCTCACCACATTTGAAATTAATTTATGTATTTATTTCAATTTCATCTTAAAGTCTTAACATTACCTTCTAATATTCTCAACATTTTACCCAATATTTTTGTATGTGTTTTGATTTTTGCCTAGTACAGCTGTAGGATCAGGAAAAATTCAGTGGTTTAAGCATGTTGGCTTTCCAGCACTGCATAGGCAAGCTTTTCTCTGAATTTCTTTATTCTCTCTCGTAATTAATTTTTTCTATTTTTTTTCTTCTGATATTCAGGCTCACAACACTAGTGGTTTTTTTAGTTACTATTTTTAGTTACATAATAATAACACCTTATGGGGATGTCAAGGAATTATTATTTGCAGATCACATCTGTGAATGCAAAGAAACCATAAAGTCTGTGCAAAAAAGGAAGAGAGATGTTTAATTAACACAACAATGTTCTTGTGGTCTGCTTTGAATAACTTAGTTGCTGTTTTATCTGAGTTACTTCAGTAAAAGCTAGTTATGGAGTGTTGAACTTCACTGAAAATCAAGTATAGCTGCTTCTTTTTATAATTGATTTTAGAAGTATTTAGAAGTATTGCGGAAGGGAAATAATGAGGAGGACCTAGTTAAAAGTTACAGGTATCATTAAATAGCCAGGAACTTCCATGGCTGAGTTAATATTTGCCCTTAAAACTGTTTTGTTCATTCCCAACTGCCATTGCAGCGCATGGACATGGACCGTCGCAGGGAGGATGCCAGAAACCCCAAGCGTAAGCCCCGCTTGATGGAGGAGGATGAATTACCATCCTGGATTATTAAGGATGATGCTGAAGTTGAAAGGCTTACGTGTGAAGAAGAAGAAGAGAAAATATTTGGAAGGGGATCCCGTCAGCGCAGGGATGTGGACTACAGTGATGCTCTCACAGAGAAACAATGGCTGCGGGTAAGTTGTCCCTTTGTTTTGGGAGTTTTTTCACTGTTGAAATTTATTAATTTGTGGTGGGTTTTTTTCTTTTTGAAGACTGCACAATTGCATCAGAGAGAGCACAATGTGGTAGTTAAGGCCTGAATATTCTTATTATCCAGCTTTTGCTGCTGTGTTGAAGGCATAAGTAAATTTTAAGCTGCATTGCTGAAACTTGTATCGGTGTTACTGGATGCCAGATCAAGACTATGATAGGTTTCTATTGCAACTGCTCTATTGCCATGGATCTTAACATATTTATTACATCTTTAGATACTTTCATAAGTGTCAGCTTTAAGATACATGAAAAATTGTTTTCCAGTGGAGAAGACCAGTGATCAGTGTGTATTACAGATTTTTGTGCTGCAGAAGCCTAATTATTTTTTTTTAAAATACCTGAATTAAACCCTTTTAAGAATTTAGAAACTTTCATGTAAGTCTTCTTTCTTTCATGCTGTTTCTTTTCCAAGTCCTGAGCATTTCTTGGCTCCACTGAGATCAAAAATATCATAAGAGATACAAGAATTTAAGACCTGAAAGTAAAGTTTCTAAACTTAACTCACACAAATCTGTGAATTTGTTTCAGAGGAGGATTCTTGCCATTCTTCTGCAAATACACATCTAACGAATTCTAACGCATGTGCCTCTTTAGAATAGTAGTAATGTGTAATATGGAGTTGAGGATCGATTATTGGAATTTTTTTTCAAAACTAGGAAAGTTAATAATGTTATGATTTCCAAAACATATAGGTAAATATTTTATGTGCAAAACTAGTCTACATGGTTTGACAGAGTAAGTTTTGTCATACAATAATTACAGACTTAATGCCAAAATGAATATATGGTATAATTTTTATGTATGATTTGCTGAAGATATATAGAAATCTTACCTACTTCAGTTACAAATGTGATGTTTGTGAGAGTGCGCTGTGCAATACTATGCTAAGAGCTAACCCAGATTCTGCTGCTAAGTGTAAAGTTTAGGGCAGCAAAGGTTTGAATTGTACATCAGATGTAAATCTAAGCAAGTTTATGAAAACTACATTTTCAAGTAGTCAGTGGAAAAGAAAGACCTAGATACATAAACGGCCATCTGGATTCTCAAACGTTTACCCTTCCTACAGTGGAAGTGCTTGTGGTATAGTGTACATCTACTCAAGGTCATTTTAAGATAATTGGTTTTAATAATGGAATACTCTGGCTATGGCAACATGGAAGTTATCTTTGGCTTGCATGTTTTGTGTCTTGAGTTGGCTCTGATATTTTTGTGAAGTGCTTTACTCTCAAAAAATAGCAGCCCTAAAAAAAAAATCATTTTTCTACTCAGGATGAAATTAGCCAGTCCTGTGTCATTTATAATAGATGTTCATCAAGGCCTTCCTTAGCAGTGAATTTAGAAGGACACAGGGAAATGTCTTTTAACTGTTTGGCTTTGCCTTACATTTTACCTGAATTTTCTTGTAGGATTTTAGGCCAATTACTTGTTTTAATCATTCCGGTCATGCAGAACAGGCTTCTACCTTTCTTTTTTTAAGATTACTTTATATCACAGAAGAATTGTTTCCCTGCTCAGTCAATTCTTAAGGTTAACAACCAATGTGCACTAAGTCTTTTCCCATAGTGATTAACAACCAGTGCTCACTAAGTCTTTTCCCATAGTTCCTGTTCTTGGGATCTCTTGGTTGTTTTCACTGATTTCTCGTAGCTGTTCTACATGTGACTGAAGTTGTTCTGCAAGTTTGGTCAAAAGCTGGACATCGAAATTCCAGGTGCAGTCTCATTTGAATAAGAAGGAGTTATTTATAACTTCTAGGGTACTTACATCTCATGATCCAGTATTTCATTTTCTTAACAGTAAAGGTATTGACTCGCCGTTAAATTTTTGATCCAGTATAAGCTCTTAATCCTTTTTGGTGGATCTGCTTCCTGGCCAGTTTTTCAGAATCATGTTGTTGTATAGTTGATCTTCCCTTCCTAGTAAGAGGATTTAGCATATGCCCTTGTTGAATGATATCCAGATTTTCTTCACCAAAATTATTCTGAATTTTAAGCCTGCCCTCAGGTGAACTTCTGGTCAGCTTGATGTTCTTTGAAGATGTAGTAGACATACCTTCTATTCTGTCTTCCTAAAGACACTGAAAACACTGAAAAGCAGTTGACCATTTGATGAAAAGCCATTCAGGACTATTCTGAAAACAATTTCTTACCAGCTCCACATTTACTCAGTAGTAATTGTTTTCATTGTTTGCTTCTGAAACTGTTATGTGAGGCCAGGTCAGAAACCTCGCTAGTCAGGATGGTAAGTATACCCCTTTTTCATCATGTCTTGTTAGTTCCCCCCCTCCTCCCTACTGAGTTGTTAAGCATGTTCTCAAATTAGCTAAGTTGAAGCTAAATTAAATTATTTCACAGTGCATTGCAGTCAGTAATGTGACTCTACTGTATACTAATTTTAACTTACACTTTCAGGTGGATTTGAGAGTGTGTTGAAAAAAATGCAAGTGTAGGAACTATGATAATTTTTAGACAATATTCAGAGGAATTGTATTTATAGTGTAACACTACTTATAAGGTTCAGAATAAAAGCTCCTCTCCATTTGGTGGATACTGAAATCGAAGTCACGTTTTCTGAGTTTTTTCATTATTTTTTTTTTCCATTTGGGTGTGTGTGTAACAGTTCTTTTTCACACCCACTGGCCTGCCACCACCATCACTTTTATGTCTTCTTTGAGAATTGAAGTGTTTGTCTTTCTGTAATGACATCTCTGGAAGACTGTAGAAAAAGTGATAATAATCTTGTACAACATTTTCAAGGGAATCTTTACCTAAACGTACAAAATTGTGGTAGATAGTTTGTAAGCATTTGTATCTTGTGGCTTTGTCACTCTTAAGCTGTCAGGTGAAAGTATTGTGCATATTGCATGAAAACTTCGAATTAATCATTTCATGTTAACTTGGATGCAGTGAACTACTTATATCAGTAAAACTGGAAAAAATAGAAGAGCCAGCAAGTTCTGAATTAAGCATGGTACTTTAATTCATAAGACACTCTTTTACCCATCTTCTGTATCATGCCACTCTCCAAAGGTAACTATAGATACTTTGATTTTTATTGCAGTGTTACAGAAGAATGAGGTTTTTAGCAGCAGCAGGGGATGCCCCTCATTTTCTCTCTTGCTGTGGCTGCTTTATAGCTATCTTCTCATAGAGTAAAACTCTGCATTTCTGACTAATAAGTAGGTTTCATAATATCAGTATCCAGTCCTCATCTGTCTCTTTGTATGTCTTGGGGTAGTTGACTAGATCTCTTATTTTCTGAGGAGCTTTGCCTCAGTCAGCACTGTGGAGATCAGCTACCTGCTACTTAGAGCCCAACCCCCTTGCTGATACACCCAGTACTGAAAAGTCTAATTAAGTGCATGGCAGATCACCACAGGATCTGTCACAGACTTCATGCATACACCTCTGTATGTATGTATGTATAGTGACCAAGTATGTCATCTCCCTCCTTACTGGGAGGTCAGGTACCTGAGTTTGGAAGCAGGAAACAAAATAATTACAGAAGTCAAAACCTATGGACATACGCAGTGCTTAGTTGGATTGTGCTGCTGCCCTGAACAACCTGTAATTCAGTAACAGCCTGCAGGGAAGCTGTAAGACACAAACGGGCTTCATCACTAGCTGTCGCTGCAGCCTGCTGTTCTGTAACTGTTGGCATGACAACCGTATTTCCTAAAAAAAAAACCCAAACCAAAACAAGAAGAAACCCAACCAAAACCAGGAAGGAGGAGTCTTCCTGATCCTGTGAAACATTGGTATTTTGAAAGTATTTCATGGTCTGGCAGATTCTGTCCTTGCACCACTTCTAACAGGACTGCAAAATACTTTGGTGGATCCCATGGCAGATTATTTTCTAGAGGGGTCATCTAGTAAGTTACTTAGGACAGGCTTCAGAATCAGATGATTTGTTTGAGTAGTTACAAGACTCTTAAGACAGTTGCACCTGGATTCAGCTTCTCATTCAATTTAATTGCTGGCTAGGTGACATGAGTAAAGTTTTATTCCCTGGTTGTGCAGTTCATTTGAAGTAGCTTTGCATGCTGGCCAGGGAAACAAAATATTTGAGTCCAAAATGAGCCATGTCTTGCTTACCTCATGCAGACGTGCAAAAGTCAACTATTGCAGACTATTACTTTTGTTGATCTAAAAATTGGAAGTGAAATTCAAGCATTTGGTCTGTTATTAGTCAATCTTACTTAAATTTAAAGAAAGCTTGTGCCGGTTTTCATACATACAGAATATCTGGTGAATATTGTTTAACGTAACCGTACAAATTTTATTTGCTTTTTTGTTTCTGTTTAATAACTAAGGTAAATATGTTGTATAATAAATGAAACCACCTAGCAGGAAAATGTTGGGCAAGTTTTCAACTGTTGTCTTATCAGCTGGAACTTTACATAACTTTTCAATTTTACATACTATCAGGCATCAGAGGTAGTAAAGTTGGGCCAGCTTGTTACTACAACAGCATAAATTACTAAAACCTTCTCAGGTTTGTATTTTCTGAGAGAGCTTCACTTTTATGTCTACAACCTTAGAATCAACACCAAGAAGATATTTTAAGATACAGTTTTGTAAACTGTGATGGTGAAATTTGATCTTACAGTTGTCTTCATTAGATACTGAAATAGCTGTGTGGAAAATCAGTATTACATTTGATAATTGGTTTAGATTCACTTTTCATCTACTGGTTGTTATTTTTAATTGTAGTGGAGGCTTTTTTATATAGTTATATTGGAGGCTGAGATTCTGTGAAGGAATAGAAATAACCTTTTACCCAGTGCATATTTATTTGCATAGTTCATGTGCATGATACCCCTCCACAGCTGTTTTATTCTCTTCCTTACTCCTCTATACCATTCCTAGTTAAAAGTGCAGTTTCCTGACTTGTTGTTATACCTGTTTAACAGTTAAGTGAGTATTTGCCCCATGGCATTTGAAGAAAATTGCATTCTGATCTAAACTCTGCTCTGTAGTGTTGAAGATCCAATCAAATTTGTTAAGCTGTAGGGGAAAAGAAGTGACATTTAGACGACTTTCTCACTGAAGGCTTAATGTCCATCCATCGTCCCAGGGTGTTGTCTGTTTTGTGAGCAGCAATCATCAGGATGCTCCTGGTACTATTTTTTAGTGTGCAAGGTGAGGCTGATAAGTTTTTTGCTTGTGAAAACTGATTTCTTGAAAGATTAGAAGGGTGAACATGACTTTCAGGTCTCACAAAGATAAATCATATTTATGTTCTGAGGAGCTGTTGCATTTAGGGTGAGAATAAATTTGGTAAGAGATAAAAATCCCCTTGCAGCTGGTCCTCAAAGATTAGAGGGCCTAGGGGCAGCTGGACTTATCTCAAATAGGTATGCCAGTTGGAGCTGTAACTATAGGTCTGACCCAGATGCCTGAACAGCTGGTATGCTGCAGGTCCGGTTGCATTCAAAAGAAGCTGTCAGATTCACAAATAGTGAGAATCAGTGGCTGTCATTATAGGTCTGACCCAGACCAAACAGCCCATATACTGTAAGTCTGGTTGCATTCAAGAAAAGCAGTCAGATTCATGAATAGTACAGTTTATTTTCATTCATTTCTACAGATTCTTTAAGATTGCCTACAATAAATGTACAAACTGCAAGTTAGCTATATAGCACTATACAAAAGAAAAGGATTGCAATCGCACACACACAGTTCCCAGGTATACACTTGTCATATATGGCCAAGGAAGTCTTACCAAAAGGCATCCCTTCGGCGGGTGGGTCGAGAGCACAAACCCGTCAATCTATCCCTCCGATTTGGTGTCGGATTATCGTCCCTCCAAGTTAGGTACAAACTCGGGGTACTATTTATCTTAGTAGATATGGTGAGTGGGTGGGACTGTAGTCAAATCATTATTCTGTCATTAATACGTAATTAGTTTCATGGTGCCAAGGGGTATGGCTGTTTTTTGTAGGAAAAAAGAGGGAGGATGGGAAGCAAGGTCAACTTGGTATGATGGGTGCAGCTGGGTTGTGTGGGAAAGAAGGGAGGATGAGGCACAGAGTTGGCAGGTTGCTACAAAAAATCGTATTTCGAGGGAAACCAGTGGAACAGGAGATAAATCTGTCCTTGAAGTGAAAGAATGGGACTGCACGGCCTGCACCCCGCTTAACATTCCTCCTTGGTGCCACATCAAACACCTGTCACTGGACCTTCATCCCGTCCTGTGTTTATTCTGGGCACTCTGTGTCAAAGAAAATGTGCTTCACAGATTTCTCAGTTTTGCTGTTTTTCCTTCCTCACACTTCCAATACCTAACAGTAGTATTATCTATCTTTTATACCCTTTTGCAGAAATTTATTTCAGAATCCATTAAAGAAAATTTTAAAAAGGCGACTTTAAAATTGCACTGAAATTAAACCCAATTTAGCAGTTTAGATGAAAGGGGCTTTTCTTGACTTTTGATGTATGAGAGGGATGTTAAATGCATGTACCTGATAGCTTTGGTTCTCTGTTTTGGCAAGATGAGTTTGTTAAGTTTATAAGGAAAAGAACCTGATTTGCACTCTGGATATCTTTCTCAGAATCTAGAGACAGGATTGAGAGTATTAATTTTGGAAAATAACAATGTACTTTGAAATGACTTTTCAGTATTTGAGAGATATTCTCAGTAAGGCAAATTTTAGTGTTCCAGAAATAGTTTTTGTGTGAGGAAGACCTAAAGTCAGGAAACCTAAACAGCTGTTTCAGAGGAATAACTATCAGTAAAATATCTTGCCATATTTTCATAGAATTTTTTTTCAATCTGTGATTTTGTCCATATGATGTTAAATGTAAAGTACCATAACAAATATTAACAGTTTCAGTTGGAATTGTACATATATTCTCCTCTAGGAAACATGAGAATAATAGTGTTTATAAATATAAATATAAAAATAAACACCTTTCTGTATTTTTAAAAAATATGAGTAGTATTATTAACATTAGACTAAAATAAACTGCATTTTCTTTAAAATAACTACACTTTATGACATACCAAGTTTATATATCTTGGCAACCATTCATTAATACTCCAGGTTTCAGGCTTTATTATATTGTGTAATATAATATTTTGCATGAAAAAATTAGGCCCTGTGAATAAGATGCGTGAGATACTCTTCATTGTGGAAGGTCAAAATTCAAATCAACTTCCAAAACTGAAACACCATAATAAAAAGTTCACAAAATTTACAAGAAAAGAGTCTGCATTAAAAGTTTAAAACATTATTGTTGCTAGAGGCATCTGGCAATGGAAAGAGAAGCAGAAACTTTTAAATACTTGGATGCACTGTATTGTTACATTCTCTGACATGCCTTGACAGTAACAATGATAGGTTATATGCAGTAGGTGACCTTTTGTCAACCTATCAAACTTCTGAATAGAGGCAATAAATTTTCCTATGCTGATTTGCGTTTACAACGTGAGTAAGAAGTTACTTATACCTTTCCATGTGTATATTGTGGCCACAGTATTTATTTACTCTGCAAAAAGGGGAGCATCAGTATTTTTGCCTTACCATCAGAAGCAAACTGAGAGACTGTTACTGTAAAGTGCCATCTTTCGAAAGCAGACCTGAGCAGGTGATGAGAAGCTTCACACTGATGTTTTCTGTACAGCAGGCATGACAGACAAAACATACACAGAGCTCTACTTCTTCCACAGAAATCTGCAATTTAAATAGAAGCAATTTTTCTCTTCTAGTGTGTAAATAAGTATGGAAGTACTAACTTAGCAGATATGGAAAAACAGGAAAGTTTCAGACTGAACTGCTCCAAAAATTACTCAGCCTATCCTTAGGCACGTGTGAGTGCAAGGCCTTAGGCAGTTAGCTTCCTAAGTCATCTTGAAGTACTCTGCTTGATGAGTAGAATGGTGTATCTCCTTACTTTAGCAGTGTAAGTTTAACTTTGAAAAAGGAAAATCCTACAAAAGTTTTCCAGTAATCATAACCCTGTAATTTCATCCTTTACTTTGAAATTGTTTATAGTGTTTCAAATTACAGTTTAATGGATATCCATGTTCTTTTCAGTTGCATCTGACAATGTAATAAAATATTTTTAGCTGGATTTCAAACTCAGAACCATAGGACTTTGTTGCTGCTTACAGCCTTGCTTAGTATTTTATATATGCACGTATACTATATATTAATCTGTTGAGAAACTTCGTAAGCCTCGTTGCCTTTCCAGGAATCTTCTTTGTATTCTTCAGTTAGCCTTTTCTTGGGTAATGATTTTTGCTTGTCAGACTGACTTCCATTTCAGTTTATCCCAGAAGACCAAAAAGGACTTCTAGACAGATACTGTTTACGTTAGATTTTTACTTTTAGGCTGTGATATGTATATTAAAAGGTCAAACTACTCTAAGTCCTGCCACAGTCTGCTAACTGCAGCTTTAGAAGCATCCTGAAAACATGGAATGCACTGTATTGCTGTTAGAAGTTAGCCTCACGAAATATTGTGGTGCATATAACTTAGCTTTTCTCATCAAGTTGTCGAAGTTTGACTTATTTTCATTTCATGCTACCTTCCTCCAAATTCTGCAAAGTTATAAGAAAACTATATTGTAATTGTCTTAAAGGGCTACCTCCTAGTGTTTATTCTTCAAACAGAGACTATTTCTGTGAGTAAAGTTTTTTCTTCTGTCGGCATAGGAATTGAGTAATCTAATCTCTTGCTATACATTTTTTCATATCATACTCTCTTAACATTGCACGCTTCCCATTTTTAACTGCCTCAGAGTACCTGCATTAATTTCCCATGCTACTGGAAAAATTCTTAAGCTGTTTTCTGTGAATAAGTAGATACAAGAGAACCTATAACATCCACTGAAAAACAATGAAACTATAATGGTTTCTGAAAGCCATTCTTTCTTTTTCTGTTATATTTGTTTTATGCAAGATAGTTTATCTGTTTTGTTTTGAATTTATTTTCTCCATTTTCCTCCCATTTGGTTATCTTCCACATTTTAAACTTGGAATAAAAAATGTCTGTTTAAGAATGTGTGAATATGCTTAAATATAAAGCAGAAGGAGAACATCTGAAAGAAAGTACTTAATGGTATGACTGTTGGCAGAAGTGGAGTTTATTTTGACCTGCATAAAAGTGCCAGTTTCAGCTCTGTAAGATTCTCATGTTGCATTATTAAGAATGGTGGTGTTTCAGGGCATCTGTAAAATTTATGCTCATGTAAAATAAAAGCCTTTTGTTAGTCTGTTGATAAAAAAGAGAGAAAACACTTAATATTTTTGTGAACAATTAGAAAGCATCACTGGGTGTCTATTCACTTGAGAGCCAAATAATTCACTTATGCTAACGCTAGAGATTTGGCTCAAAATGAGTGATTTCACATTGCAATTCTGCTAATGATCCCTTTGTGTTATAGTCCTCAGCTGTGTTGTTTCCATAGCAGAAAGTGGCTTGTTCTTCATAGAAAACTTTCTACTAGGATATGGTATCCTGGTGTTGGGTGTGTTGCAGAACAAGAGTTGGTCCTGTCTACTTGCCTTAATCCAGTGCTTAGAACTGTCAAATTTATTTTTGCTATAGAAAAGATATCTGTCACTGCAAATACTAGCAGGGTTTCACTGAAAGCAAATATGGTCCTGGAGAGACTGCAGTTTCTTTCAAAGGACTGATCTGGTGAGGGTGTGAACCCTGTCCTTATAACAGGTATCTTTCTGATTTAATTAATAGGGTCCAGAAGAAAATGGTGGCAATGCTCTTTGAATGAAGAAAGGCTAAGCCCTGGAAAGCTTTTTTAAAATAGATTTTTAAAAAATCCATTCTTTCCCATTCTGAAGGATTGAATTTTGAGAATTTTTTCTTAAGGAACAAAAGCAAATATGAGGGGTCTGTCTTTATTTCTCAGTATTATGAGCTGCAAAACATTAGCCATACTGCCAGTCTGCCAGGACATGTAACATTAGAAAGTAAAGATTTCCTACCTTTTTCCACAACAGGAGAGTATAATGTCTGTGAAAAAAAAAGGTAAATGTCCATAAATTTAGCTCTATTAATCAAGGAAAAAAAGGTAAGTTGAAACCGTATGGTATTAAGAAACCAGAGGCCTTAGGCAACTGCAACAGTATTTTGTGAAAGACAAGGTAAACAGCAACAGGCAATACTTGTCTCAAGATTGAGAAGAGAAACCATCCTACGTAACTGTTTATTAGTGGTCAGATATAAATGTTTCTGATTGGGTTTTGTATTCATGATCTCCCTTGTAAAATAAACAGTATCTTATCTGACTGGGAGATAGTAAATCCTTGGAATGTTGTAGAATTCCTGTTTTTCCTTGATTTAGGATCTGGTATTTATTGTTGAGTATCTTCATGACTTCATTGTCACCTGTTTCCTCCTGCTCTGAGACATTTATCTGTGAGTCTGAATGGAATGTAGTTGTTACCAGAAATACTACTAAATTGTCTTAAACTTTGTTCATAAGTTCTAAACTAATTAATCAACTGTTTCAGCAAATCATTAAAAATGGAAGAAAAACTAATCTGAGAAGAGCAATAGCATGATATATCCCTCCAGTAAAAGATATTTTAGACCAAGAAGGAAGATCTGGAAGCAAAGCCAACAGAACTAAGCCATAACAACCACGATTTTATTTTCCTTCTAAACTGTGAGATACCAAGGCAAAGAATCTTCTGTTGTAGGACACAAAAGTTGTATGCTCATGACTAAATTCCATGCTTGTTATTTTAAAGGAATTTTGGAAAAAGTAGGAAAAGTAATTCCCCTGGCACCCCTCAGAAAAGGTAATTTTCTCATTAAATTAATTTCCATTGCCCCCCTCTCCTAGGAAAGAAAATGTACTTGGTCGGGAAGAAAAAAGTATAACTGGAGTCCTGATTATCTCAGTATACTGTCCTCTACACTGCTGAAATAGGTTTCCTGAGTCAGAATTCTAGACAAGTCAGGGAGAAAATGCTGATTAAAAAAGGAAGAAAATCTTTACCTTCCACTCTTCCTCACTGAAAAAACCAGCCCTTAAATGCTCCAGAATCCTGTCAGTGCAACAAACATAGGTATCTTCATCATACTGAACAAGATGAAGGGGAAAAAATGAGGCCTGTCATATTAGATTTTACTTCAAGATGGATTGCTTGTGAATCTGAAGCCAAGAAACATGTAGCTTCCATCGACTGTTTTTCGGCACTGGTGAAAATTACATATAATAGACATTCATAAATCGGAAGACTGTGGTGAGTGCCAAGGAAGACTTGTTGGCAGTCAGAGCCCTCTTTCCTAAACAGGACCTTTTTGTGATTGGTGTGAAATGCTTCCTACCTGAATTCCTGTCAGAAGTTTTCTTGGATTTCCTGCTCGTCTGTTTTACTTCAGCAAGCCTTTGGCACCAGCAGTCATCAAAAAAACCCAGACTTTTGCAGCCCTTACCAAGCTTGTTGAGAGTCTCTTACAATTCTTCATCTTTGGTTTTTGATCTGATTCACTTTTGGCAAAGGAGACTTGAAGAAATCAGGACCTTCTGTACAGAAGAAAAAGTGCAGCAACTCATGACTTAATAGTGTTATTTATAAATCTTGTAGACAAAAGTGAATGGACAAAAGTAAATTGCCATTTTTATGCATCTCAATTATATCAAGTTAATGCTGACTTCATGTATGCTGTCCAGACAATTCAAAAAGCAAGTATGTATAGAAAAATTTACATCATATTAACTTTAAAAAAAATGCATGCCATGGTTTAATCATATTATTTCCTAGTTTGTTGTCATTTGAATGTAGAATTGCAAACTAAAAGTAATTCAGCTGAATCAGTCTTGAAAGACAGCTTTGGTCACATTAAATGTATTCCATTACAACTGGGAGTCTCTAAAGATTATTATTTTTCTCCTCCATAAATTTGCCTGCAGTATTTTCATAGGCAATAGTCTTGCAGTGCCTTTCGGAAGTTGGTTACATCTCATTCAGTCTGTAAATTTTACTTCCAAGTATACTTCCAAAGATACCTCCAACTATTTCCATTGCCAGTGTGTTAACAATGTTTACTCTTGAGTCATCAATATGCTGTAAGCTTCTGAGCAATCTGAAGCAATCTGAAATACAAAGGATACCGTGTAGTTCAGAACTGCTATTGTAACATCCGTTTCAGAATATGTTTGTTTATCATCTGGCAACTTTAATGCACAGTATTTCATAAGTCCATTATCTATTGTCCTTCAGTCTTAAATGAGAGAGTTTTATCACTGTGCTTAGAAACAGGATATTACTCCAAGTGACAAGGTGGTTCAGCAGGTGATCTAGCTTTCTAAAAAGAAGGGAAGAAGATTTGGGATAAAAAGCAATCAAACAAAAAAAACCCACCACAACAAAACAGTTCAGTCATAAAGAGTACGAGGTTGGTATCAGTATAGTCTGGTATAGAATTTTTTGGAATTTTTTTTTCCCCCTCTTTCTGCTGCTCCTTAGGTTGGCTTGGTCAAGAGGCTGTTCAGATTAAATCTTAACAAGACACAAAGTAAAACTGTATGTCAAATGGTGGGGGTAAATCACACTTGCTTTTGAAAACTGCAGAAGATAATTAGAGATAGTTCTGTACATCTTTTAGGAGAGTGGCTGAGTAGCTGTAGACCACAGAACAGTGATAGTTTTTGGTAGTTCCACATTCAGTGTCTCAATACAGTGAGTATGTATTTTCTCAATGGTCTGACTGGTTAAGCAAAGAATCTTTACAGTCAGCTGTTCCTTTTCATCACCCAGTTAATTCACCTGAATGGTGCACTTCCTTGTGCTCCCTGAGCAGGCTGTGTGTCCTGGTATCATTGGTAATTATTGTGCTCTTCAGTTTCTCTGTTCCCAAAGTCTATGAAAAGCTCCTAGGTTCAAAAGCAGTTTGAGTGGTTCCATTTTAAATCATTGTTTGCCTTTTGAGTGAGGGAGGAATTAGACTAATTATTGATTTACAAATTTTTTTAACCAGATTTCACTTTTGAGCAGAAGAAAATTTAAGTCCTTGCCAATGTAGTTTGATTTCTTCTCTTCCAGATTGGAAGAGAAATGGGAACTTCATTTTGCAAAGCAGTCATCTGTTGTTTGTTACTGCATTACTGACATGTTTTTTGGTTTTAAGTGCTTAACAGCCCTTAAGCTTAGTGCCTCTTGGCACGTACTAGGTACAATGCCCAGGTAACTTTTCTGTTCCCAGAAAAGCTTGTTCTTTTGGAAAGTTTGCAGGATTGGGTTAGTATTTATGTTCAGGGAGTTGGGAATCTGACTTTTTTTTTTTCTGTTCACCTATGTTTTATATGTTTTCTATGGAAACATGGTGTTTAATTAGCGTGCTAGCAAATCTGTTCACATGGTAATGTTAGTCACAAGAGCTCTTTTCTAACTCTGCAGACCGGAGAGACACAAGGCATGGATGTCTGGAGGGAAGGGGAAAAGCTGTCTTAATATTTATTTTGTTAATAAAATCAGAGCGGGATGCAGGAAAAGGTCTTGTGTTCTGTGCCCACTTCCATTTAATCTAAACATATTTTCAGATTATCGATTTACTACATGGCTGCCTACCACTTTGTGTGTGTACAGTTTTCTCTGACTATTAAGTAGTAGCAGTAACTTTCAGTGTGACTTAACTTTTTCACAACAGTACTATAGTTATCTCCAATCAAAGGAAAAATAACTATGCCTTACAATGTTGTGTCATCTAAATATTAGAGACAGGCATTAGATACCAAAACTGATTTTATGCTGAGCACCTCTAGTGGTTCACTGTGTGACAACATTTGAGTTACCTGATTCCTGTAAAATTAATTGAAAACTAACACTTGTTGACTTGCAGAAGGCAGTCATGAAACAAAACTCAGAGCTGTAGCTCTTGGAGCATATTTGGGTCCATAATTCTCAATTGAAAAGGTGTTCAATTGTGGCGCTGTGTCATGCTCACAAGAAGATAAAAACACATCCATAATGTCCTGCTCTTCAAATGGAAAACCAAACCAGTTTCCATTTGATCTTTACTTGGTTTCAGTGGTGCTTCTGTAGGTGTATCCATGTTCACTAAGAATTATTTCATCTCAAACCAGCTGTTTTCCTTTATGAAGAAGAAAATATAATTGCAAACAACAGTAGGAAGGCAATGGGCTTGCACAGCCCATCATCTGTCAGGAACTGGAGATTTGTGTCTTGGGATTCCTATCATTGCTGTACTAGTAAAGGTTTGGAAGGGCATTCTCTTCGGCGTGGCACTTCAGCCTTAGAATAGTCAGCTTTTCTAACAAAAAGATCAGTTAGATGAATTAGTTAATAAATATTTTGTTGCTCATACACACATTCATGGATCATATGTGTAGACATGCACAGAACGTTAATATCTCTGCTGATAATTGATTTATATGGTATAGTTTTAAGACATCTTTTGAGGCAGCATAAATCATAGAGGTTCCATTTTAAGTATTACTGTTTATATACAAATTACAGATTTGCCACTTGACAACTAATGTTAGGAGTCAAAATAACAACATTTTTGGACTGCTGGTATTGTCACACTGATTTTAAAGTGGTGTCTCTAAAGTCTTAAATTGAGGAAAACTGTCCAAGTTTACATTCATGTGTATAAATTTTGAAAACTGAGATATATCACTAGCTAAGTTTATAGCTGTTATTATTACTGCTTAAGTTAATACTTGTTTGCAGATCTGTCATATGCTAAGGATTAATTTGCTCTCTGCCAGTCACTAATTTTAAAAGTGCAAGAGTATATGTTAATTTACTTGGGTTTTAGGGGTTTTTTGTCATTACTACATTGCTATATATAATATTTTAAAAATCTTTTATCTTTTCTCTTTGTCCTGGTATTTTTTTCCAAAACAGTACCTACTCCAAGCAAATATTTTATGCAGAATTCTAAAATGAGTTGTTACTAAACTCTGTGATGACAGACAGCACCACTGTTATCTTTTTGCTGGTAGAAAGTTTGTCAAGCAAACAAAAATACAAATATATTTTAACTAAGGGAATACCAGTTTTCTGAAGGAAGACATGTTACCAAAGTTAACAAAATGATAACTTGGTTCTGGTTTGGTTTTTAATTTCTTGTAAATCAGAATAGGGTTTTTTTTATCAGATTCAATAACAAAAACCTGATCTGTTCACTGTGGAGCAATAGGAATATATTTTCTGTAACAAATGCATCTTTAAAATGCATGCAACCTGTTTTAGAATCATACATTAAATTGTCTAATTATGCTATTATAATGAAAATGGTACTAAGAATCAGTGACTGCCTGGCTAAAAATCTGATTTGGATGCCTAGAATAATAAGGGGAGAAATATGATAAGTAGTTGTCAATATTAAAGCAGGCTGAAGGAGGAAGGCTTTGGGCCTTGTAGTAGGTAGAATGAAACAGCAGATTTGAGTATCCACAATCCTTTCAGTATTAAATTTTCAGTAAAATAAAATTACTTGTATATGAAAACATAGCCTTTCCCCAGCTCTCTTTTTTTTCCTGATCAGCTGATGAAGAGACTAGCAGCTCGCTGCTTTGCTGGCTTGTTAATTTTATCCCCACTAACTGTGATTTCCGATAGCCGGCCTGCTGATAGTGGTAAGGTAAATATCCTTTTTCATTGCCGTCTTGAAGATTCAGTAGAACTACATCACAGGCATGTGTAGGTGTGTAACACATCAAAAGTCAGTGTTCTCTGTATTTCAATGTACAACTGAGTGCTTAAGGAGAGCAATGACATTAACTATTGACAGCCTTGCATGCTGTATTTATTAGCTTTTATAGCTTCGAAGATATGTAGAGAAATTTCCTTTTCTTAATCTTTGTTAGCTGCAGTGGTTTATAGTGGGTGTCCTGCTTTAACCAAATGTATATTAATTAATTTGTGTGCAGATTTTTTTTTTCCTTTTTTCTTCCTAACTCATAAGATCTCAAGCCTCCTTCATAGTGGTTATCTGGATGCTGTGGAAGCATGATGTAAATTGTCTTTTGATTATTAAGGCCTAGTTTCAGGCTCTCCCTCAGGATTCTGTGTTCGTGTTTGTTCTGTGGATTTGCACATCGGAGGATGCATAGGAAACAGATTTCAAAATCCCACTGGTGTTTTTAACATGCCAGGTTGTTTTGTGTTGTGCATCAGATTTTGCTCACAAAACGTTTTTCAAGAGACATTGTACACAATTGAGAAAAATTATGTCTGGGCTGTAATCACTCTTTTTATATTGATTGTTATGCTCACATGATCATAAATATTAGCCATGTTTGGTGCTGTGGAGAAATGAAGGTAATTGCCTTATGATTAGAGCTCTTTCAGCTACGAGAAAGGATTGATTAGCATTTGCATGTACTCAAGGCAATATTGAGAGGCAAAAGGGACAAATATCAACGTCGGTTATGTTCTGAGAAAGCATTAATCAGAAAGCCTCGTTTTAAGACTTTTTTTGTATTTTTTTATTTTTAATTTCAGTTCTCTTATGACCCGGTATTTCTACTTCTTTTCTTTTGTTGGCTTTCCCAAATCAAGAAAAGTTCAGCTTCTTGCTTTCTGACATGGATCTGACAGGCACTGTGTAAACAGGTTCCCTTCATTTCTAGTTTGTTTTTTTGTAGCAATTTTTTTATCCCTCTGCATAGTGCTGCTGGGTCTGGTTAAAAGCATACATCCAGGTAACTAGTGTTCATTGTTTGTGACTCTTTGTGGGGTTTGGTATTTTTTGGGGGGGGGTGTTGCATTCTATGTTATGACTGGTTTCTACACTAAAACACTGTACTGGCGGTGAGTGCTTCTGCCTATCTGTTGGGTTACTATTCTAGAAGAAAATGATACATTTTAGAGATGGTTTTAACACTTAGGCAATTTGAAAGTTGCAGAAACTATTTGGAAGAGAAGTCATTACTGCATAAAATATCTGTGTGGTTTTTGTGTGCACAAAGAACTGTGTGTGATCTGCCTTTGTGAGCCAAGCATAGTTTAAACTGTCCTGTTTGAAAACATGCGATATCAAAGTCTGTTTTGCATGGAACTACATAAGCCAGAACTGCCACTGATGTGAACAAATGAATGTTTGTTGTACACTTACTGACACAGTACAACAGACCATTATTGTTTGTGAAACTCTGAGTTGGTGTGGAATTCAAGGTTCAGATAAACACGCATCTATTTAGACGATAGTGGGATTCTTAGAACAAATTAATGTTTAGTGTCTCTTTGATTGCCAGTAACTCAATTTCTTGTTGTACTCTTGTTTATAAATAAGCTGAACATTTTGAGTTGAATTTTCTGCAGCCTGTGGGGTTGTGTTTTTGTTTTTAAATACAGTTTGTTATTTCATTTTGTTTAAAAATAATACTTTTTGAATTGGTGGTTGTCAGGCAATTGAAGACGGCAATTTGGAAGAAATGGAAGAGGAAGTTCGGCTTAAAAAACGGAAGAGACGAAGAAATGTGGATAAAGATTCTGGAAAGGAGGATGGAGAGAAAGCAAAGAAAAGAAGAGGCAGACCTCCTGCAGAGAAGCTGTCACCCAATCCACCCAAACTGACAAAACAAATGAATGCTATCATTGATACTGTGATAAACTACAAGGATAGGTGAGCTTGGAGATGGTCTTTCTCTGTTGCATGTGCTTTCTCCCTCTATGTTGATAACTACCTCTACGTTTTTTCAAGCTTCATGTTTGTTTTCAGTCTTTATAAGGATTTTCTGAGACAGCATTTTTTAAAAGTAATTCCACTTAGGGCCTGATCCTGTAAGTCTCACTCTTTGTAGAGTGTTTTTTAAAGACCCATTTGATAGGAAGTTGTTGAAACACAAATACAGAAAGCAGGCATAGAGCTGAGCTCTTTCAAAAATGAAGTCATTCTGCTTGGAAGGTGTACTTAAGAACATCTAGCTGGAGCGGGATTTTCCTTCAGTTTAGTGGTGCAGTGTGTGTTAATTTTTTCAAATACATGGCTACAGATTTATTAATGCAAATTAACATGGGTTTTGCCATGACCTGAAAGTCTGCCCAAAATAATGTAGGGCTTATATCATGGAGCCACTGAGCTGCCAAAGCTAAAACTAGAATTACTGAGCATAGTATGTTCTCCACAGCTGAGCTGGAAGCCTGTTTGTCAAGAAATCCCTATTTTCAGCTATTTAGCATAAGAAAATGCTAAATAGCTAGACTCTAGGAAAAAATACTACTTCTAATCTGAAATGTCATTTGAAGACTTCTATTTTGCAGGTTTTTAAACTGAAAATCATTTATGCTTCATGAGGAAGAAACTGAGAATTAGATAATAGCATCTGTGAATCAGAATTGTTTGAAAAAGCTGCATTTTTCTAATTCACCTTCTATTTGCCAAAAATCAGTAAAACTTTATTGTGTACTTATCCCTTCTTTGCTATATATTGAATTATTTATATAAGGGGCAGTTATAAGCTAAATGAATATTAAGTGCATTCAGAGATAATTAAGAAGTATTTGCATTAGGTGACCCACACAAGTGTAGCAGTACAATTTTTGCATGTAAATAAGTTTCAGTCTATGACTTCAAATGGAAAGTTGCACTTCTTTCTTTTTTGCAGATTAAGTTCTGGGTCTGCTTGTACAAGATTAACTTTCACAGTATCTGGTGAAGCACACAGAGCTGTCATGCCTTACTTTTTTGACATGTCACTGTTGAAATGAAGCATTCTGTGACTGTGGGCTCTCTCTAGAGTACATTGAAAAGATTTTTGGAAGAGGATTCATGAGAATTAACATGATGAGCGGGAGTTTGTCTGCAAACTCTGTATTCAGCTTGCTGTGACTCTCAACTAACAAAATAGCTGAGAAGGGAGAGGTGTTTAAAGTTCAGTATTCCAGTCAGGGATGCAAGAAAGCGTCTCTTCATTTTGGATCCCTGGCCTTGAGCCTTCTGAAGCCAAGCACTTCTGATCAGGGCACCTACTTCTCATTTGTAAAATAGCAAGCAAAAGTTACTTCCGCTCGTCTCCAGTAGGGGTTACCTGCTAATAGTAACTGATAGTTACAGGGGAGGTTAAAGATTTTTGCCTGTCACTTGTGCCCCAGGAAGTTAATATCTGATCTCTGTCAAACAAGTTAACCACTGTACTATTATGGAGTGACAAGGCATACTATTCCCTCTCCCAGGAGACCACACTTACGTAAGACAGAATTGGTGCCCACTTTAAAAAGTCTGTGGAGCTCTGTTCTGCTAGGAATTAAAAAAGCCTGTTAAACTGAGCTCTTCGGTGTGATCAGCTATGCTGACAAGTTCCAAGTTCCTGTATTGTGATTTTATTTGTGAGCTAGCATCAAACCACCCAGTCCTATGAAAGTTGGGACAGAACTGAATTGCAAATTTAGGCATCAGGAAACTTTAATACCTTAAAATCTTTGGGACTGAGGTTGTTCTAGAGTTCGATGAACATTTTCAAGATCTGCAGCTTGAGAATTAATTGGGGTTTAGGCATTTGGAACCCTTCATGTTTATTGAGCTCTGGGCTTTTGTGTGTGTGAAGGCAATTGGGGCAAGTATAGAGGGACAGGTTAATTGAAACAAAAGTAGGCCATGAGCTTCATCTGGGGAAAAAAAAAAAAAGGGGGTTTCCTGTATTTAGTATTTGAATGCTTGAAATCATCTTTGTCTTTAGCTTAAATTTTCAGTGATAATAGATGTTTCTTCTCTATTTTATAAAAGTACAGGGGGCTGATCCAAACCACAGAAAACTGGTTGTGCCCCAAAAGGTGGTCAGACGATACTCATCCGAAATCTTACTGACTTTGGCCTGAGTTACTTTGTCAAAATCAGTTCTACAATCTTTAGTAAGTTTTGTTGCAGTTAATAAGCCATCAGGCAAAAAAAAATCAATAAAACGATTAAGTGAAAATCAGTATATGCTAAACTAATAAATCTGTGTGCTTTATCTTATGTTTTCCCATGCTTTTGAGAAGAGCTTCTTATAAATATAGAACCACTTTTCTTTCCTTGTTACAATCTTTCTTTTTAAAAAAACATTTTTCCCTGGTGCCCACAAAAATCTGGAGTACCAGTTGGCTGCTTTTGTTTGGCGATTCTGTATAATGTTGATGCAGGGAAGGAGTCTCCAAATACTTTCCTAACTGTCTTGTATTTGACTTCTGTTGTAGGCATTTGGGGACAACTATAATCCTTTCCTTCCTTATTTAAAAAGCATCCAACAAAATAGGTTGGATTCTGTATATGTAGGAAAGCTAGAGGCTACAATAATGCAGGCAATAAGCTCTAGTAAACTGAAGTTGGAGCTACACAATTATTAAAAAGGTCAAAATAAGATTAAACACACAAATTAGTAACATTTGAGGTATTCACTATAGAGAAATGTATCATATGTTTCTTTGAAAAGGAAGTTCGGAGGTAGATACTCAGTTACTTGCAAACCTCATTAAAGAACTCTGTGCAAGACAGTGGAAATTAGCACTGAGGTCAAATTACTGTTTGTCATGTCCTCAGCACATACAAGTTTTTTCTTTAGGTTTTCCTCTTTTATCAGCACTAGCTACTCATATTTCCTTTTATTCCCATCACACATGACAACATGATACTGATTTTAATGAAACATGCCATTAACATAAATTTAATAATTGTTACAGAGCAATTTATAGCTACAAGCTAAGTTTTTTCAGATCTTTCTAGAGAACTACAAACACACTGAAGGAGAGAAAACTTCAGTGTTCATGTGAGATTTGCGTTAACTGGCAGCCTAACTACATTAGTTCCTTGGAATTCTGGTACCTGGGGTGTCTGCCATGTAATAAAGAAAATACTAAAAAAGGAGAAAAAGGACAGAGATGTGAGGCACTATGAATATGTTCAAATCAGACTGTTTAGATTCCTTTGGTGTGAGAGCTGTTGAGGTCCATGTCAAGTTGAAAATAATCTGCTTCTTCCAGGCTGCTGCACTTTGGGTTCCAGTATTGGGTGATGTGCTTCAAGCTTTTCTTCATGTTGATAACCATTTCTTTATCTTTTTTTATCTCATGTTTATCTTTGTTAATCTTGAAACAAATAGTCGTACCTCCGTTTGAAGAACTGTGGGGAAGTACTCCAAATTGTTAAGAAGTAAAAATGCTTGTTGAATTCACTGCTACCTTTTTTTTAACTGCAACTTTGCTCTTCATGCTCAGCTTTAAGTATCAAACCATAAACATGTTGCCAGCTGTAGATACAGAGCAGTACTACAGATGCAGAGCCTTTTTTTCTCTTCCACACTGCTTTGTCATTATAGGTGAAGCTAGGTTAATCTAGGTTTCATCTATAATGGCTTAGAATGGAGATTAAATCTATAATGAAGCAAAAGTAAGAAAAGACGATCAGAATCCTCTGACTTCTGTTCACCTGATTTAGTGAATAATGTCCCTTCCCACCCATGCTAGGGAAGTTGGATTAGATTATCTTCAAAGGTCCCTTCTAGCCCAAACCATTCCATGATGCTATGATTGTAGTAAAGCATTTGTTAGACTACCACAGGAAAATTCTAAGCTAATATGAAAGAAAGAGGAGATCTAATGGGTAAGATGTATAATCTGAGTGAAAACAAGGAAAAGGATGTAACTGAAGATATCACAGAAGTTCTTGGTGTTGGCGTAGGCTGTAATACATTAATGATACATATTAAAAAATTAGAGGAGTGTCCTAGCCAAAACATAAAGTTTTAAATATCAGTATTGGGATGGTATTTATGGAGGACTTAACACAGTTAAGTCTGGAGTAAAAGAACTAGTATGAAATGCAGTACCTCAGAGTGATTATAAGGTACTTGTAGACTAAAAATTTGGAATTTGGTGAGTTGGAAGCTCATCATATGGAACTGACAGAAGAAGTATGACCTGAGCAAAGAAATTATTGATCAAAGCTAACTACAAGCCATCGGTATTGTCCAGCCACAAGAAAATAGGAGCCTGGTCCTGACACTATTGCCTGTGTAGATGAGGAAATACTCATTATATGTGTATGCCATTATATATGACACTATTAATGCTTCTGAGTTGATGAATACTTTTCCATTCAAGAAAGATTAGTTTATACTGAAACAAGTGTAAACAATTATTTAAATGATAAGTAGCATGGGAGAGGCTTGCAAGAGGAAACAGGTTGGTTTGTTTATCCGAACACAGCACAATCTGAGAGGGGAAGATGATTGCTCTCAGTAAATTCACCTGGGAAAGAAGGGAAGCATAAACAGGGAGCGTGTAGAAATAAGTATAATACAGGATGGTGGTCACAAGGTTGTAGGAGCATAAACATTCATGCATACATTCAAGTATCTAAGAGTTCTGTAACTTTTCCTTTTGGAACAGGTAGGTAGAAATACCTAGATAGATTTGGGCTTTGTTCCTGATTAAAAAACATTTATATGATTATTTACAATACCAAAGCTCTAGATTCAGGGACCTGGAAACACCTTTCCAATTGCACAGTTGATCCTAATTCTCCAGTGTAAAGTATATGCATCATCTTTGCACATGTGCAATAATACATTTTAATCTGGGATTTTAATGCAATTATTTCTTAAACTAAGATTTAGGTGCCTTTGCAGCCTTGTACCTCATTCTAATCTTGCAAACACCTGCTTAAAATAGAGCAAGATGAAATATATGAGTCCAGCATTACTGTCGCACTTCTTTCCAGTTCCAGTGCTTTTTAACCTGTCTTTCCTTCCCTCTAAAATTAGGAATGTCCAAAGAAACGGATAATCATAGAATCATATGTGTAATATAATACTTATGTTTTCAGAAAGCAAAGTAGTTAGTTTGTACGTCCGGTTCTAAGGCTTTAGCCTTTTCAAAGCAGGGGCAATTTTACTGGAGAGAGATGTTCTTTTCGAAATCAGTAATTTGTATTCCGAATTTGAGCCCCATTATGCACATGCAGGCTTAGTCCCCCAAACTATGTTTTTCTTCTTTTGCAACTTTTCCTTCATTTTTCATTTCAGAGAAAGATAAGCTTTAAGTGTAGCTTCCCTTTTCTGGTAGTTAAAATTAAGTGGAGAAAAATAATGATACTTCATACCTTGTAATCCTTCAGCTTCCTTACAAATCCACTGTCCTGCCCTGCATTAGAGTTTGATGTTTCCTGTTTTGGTACCAGTTTGATGCTACTGCTAGTTTGCATTAGCTCTGTTTAGATAGCAACAGCTGACTTTCAAGAGTCCCAGGCTGCCAATAGTTCTGTTACATACAGTGATTTTCATTTGTGATCTATGTGCTCTCTGCTCTGTTTGTATGCTCTTGCATAGTGTACCAGTTAACTTTACAAAGCCTTCTCTCCATAGCAGGTGGTTGTTGACCACATGTTAATAAAGCCAATAAGAAAATTGAAGGGTGGTGTGGTTGTGCCTGTCTATATTTCCTGCTTGGCAAGAGACTTCCCCTAACTCTGGTGCTTAGCATTTTGATCACTGCATTATTAAAGACAAAATGTTAAAATTCATGTCCATAGTATTCTAATTTTGACAGGATATAGCTCAGGTAAAGTGTATTTTTCTCTGTATGTGAAACGGACTTTATTCAGACTATTTCCAGGTGTTTTCTCAAGTTGCCAGTTTTTAACTGTTGTAAAATGGTGAGTAATGTAATTAGCAATTACTAATCTAACTAGTAATTAATTATGCCAACTGATACTCTTGAGTGTTCAAACATGAAAAGTAAATAATTCTTATTTATAGCCAAGCCAAAGTTATGGGGTACATAGCCATATGTCAAAATCAGGGCTTTTATTTTAAAGTATTTTTACACGCTTCCATTTCAGTGACGGGGAGAGGTCCACCATGTATTACTGCAGTCAGTTCCAAAAAGGAAGAACCATTAAATACATTTTACAAAAATGAAGCATCTCCCAACATTTCTGGGTTACTATTGGAAGTTGTTAAATACAGGGAAACCACCTTGCTATAGAAGAGAATTCTCCCCCCCACCCTCCTGCTTTTTTTTAAAAGAGCATCCTTGTGAGTTGCATTTGTCAAGGAGCTGTAATTTGCACACTGTGGTTCTGATTGTGAGCACTCTGACTAGGGTGCAAGACTCTTCATAATACCTGCTCTAAAATGATTTTCAGTATTTGTTAAAAGTGTGAAATTTGCCAGAAATACAAGAATGTCTTGCAGTTTCAACTTCATGGTTGTCTCTCGTTTTGATTCCAAAGGAGAAAGGATGTTAATAGTACTAATACTTCTGACAGGTCAGTGGTAGCTTGCTTCTGCTCACATACTGCCAGGGGAAACAAATACAAAGGGATCTTTGTACAAATGAGGCCTAATAGTTCCTGCATTTAATTCCACTGAAGATAATACTGACTAACTGGGTGGAAATATATGCTTGTATACACCTTGTAAGCAGTTTGACAAAGATCAGAGAAAATAGAAACACTGGGCACAATATTTTTCTAAGCAAAAATATTTTTTAAATGAGTGGTATTGTTAACTCGCATAGCATGAAAGTTTTTTTTTTTAATATGAGCATGCATAGGACTAGCTGATGTTGAGCTGATGCAGTAGCAGTGAATTATCACTCACGGTTCTTTCACAGTCGGGTCTTTTAATTTATTCTGGTCCTTCTTCCCTTCAGCACGTATCCTGCTCGTTGCTAGGCAACTGTAAGTGATTTTTACTGCGCATGATTTTTGTGTGGTAGTTGTGGTTATTATTTTCTAATTACAAAAGTGAGGACAGAGATTAAAACCAGTTGCATTAATAATTACTAATTTTCTCCTGTTGTATCCACAACACAGCCATTTGAAATTATGTAGAGAAAGATCACGTTAATTTACAGTATAGATGCACGTACACAAAGCAAGCAGAAGATAATATTTCTTTGTGACATGAGGTTCTGTAAAAATGATAGAACAGAATAAGCTGTTATTGATCTCAGTAGGCAAAATCAGGCACTAGTCTTCTGTCTGTTGCATATTTCATGCCCTTAATGCTTTTTCTTTCACAGCCTTAAATGATTCTCAGTAATTAATTATATCAGGCCAAACCTTGAAGGTTTTCTATGGCATTCATAGTTTCATAGAACATGTAGACAAATCACAGTTGGGTAGATTTCTATCTTAAAAATAGGATCTTGATGTTTAATAATTTACTTCTGTTATATTTTTAATATAAAATACAATATAAGGGTGGGTGCATCTTTGTAAAAAGAGAAAAAAAAATTATATAGCCATGAGATTAAAAGCTCTGTGATCATCAGAAGCTTTTTAAATAGGACAAATATGCTAAATATGTTTTAAAATTTGATTAAAATCAGATTATTAGTAGCTGTTTATATTTGAATGTTGTTAGATTCTGAAGCATAGTTTGAAGCAGCACCAGCATCAGTGCTTTGGTGATTTTTCTCAAATAGCTATTTCTGTTAAAATAAATCTTCTGGAGTTTAAAACACCACAATGATAACACAGTCCTTCTGCATAGCAAAGACAGATGCATAGTGCACAAAGTTTTGAAAGCAACTTTTCACACTTTTTAAAGGATTAGCTTACATGTATATCATATGTCAATATATTGCACAGATTTATTAAAATAACTGTATTAAGTTTGTGAAGTCAAGCACACAAAAAAATAGGATATAACAAAAAATGTGGAAACCTAATGTGATTCCCTCAGAGAGGAATGTTACAGTTTGCAGCGTAATGCCATGTCAGTGTACTGCTTTGCTTTGGTTTTCCACAGGACCAGTGCCTTGCATTTACAAGGTGGGCACTGATTGCTTACTGAGTGGCTGAATTCCCCATGGGCTTCTTTATAATGCTCATAAGGAGTCTGAACATTCTGCAGACACAGAACTTTTTTCACATTTTATTCTCATTTTACAAAGGAGGAATATAAGCTTAAAATTTAAGACATTAAAATTTAAGACATTACATTTACCATTTGGGCACCAGAGATCTGATTTCTCAGAGTAGTTAGTGTTCTGTAGGTTCAGAATAAATTTCATTGACTCCAGGTGCAGTTGTGAGTTCTCAACGCTTGTGTTTTTAACACACAAAAAAATGTAGTCTTCAATTTGCAGAATAGAAAAACTTAATTTAGTCAGTTGTGCAGTGTGTACTTAATGCATTGCTTCTCCTTGTATTGCTTCTAGTTTCTCTTTGAGAGTGCAGTCTGAGGTGAAGATTAAGTTCTGGGATGTGGCATGACATAGTCAGTCATATAGATGGTTAGCAAGATTGGTGCCTTTAAATCCATAGTATAAACACCTCCCACTTTGACAGGGGAAGTACGAAAAGATGGAATTTGACTCTTTGGTGTGAATCAGTATCAAAGGATATGGGAGGTACAGTGGCTGAGTTTCACGATTACTTGTTGTCAGGAGAGAAACAGTAAGATTTGGGATTACAATTATCTAGTCATTTTATGATTTCCTCTATTTCAGTAACAGGGTGCTTCCCAAATAAATTAGATCTGTTGGGTGAAATTGCTAGTAACTGCCCGGAGTGTGAAGTCCAAGTGTGAAGTCCAACAGCTGTGTGGGGTAGATAAACTTCACTCTCACCTTCCCTGACAGAGGTGCACAGTAGATCACCTTGTCTCACCATGCAGCAGCAGCACCCAGAAGTGCATTCATGCATGTGCCATGATCTTACTGTAATCCAGAAGGCAGCCTGGCAGTTACTGCTAAGTAGTCGAGGGGAACAGATTCTGCTTCTGCAAGTCAGACAAAAGTCAGGATGAGACAGAGACTTTTGGTTTCTAGGTTTCCATTGGATGGAAAAATAGCTGCCAGCTGACACCCATGATACTGGTTGAACAACACTGATAAGCAAGCTGTGGTCAAAACGTTTACATTATTGTCCTTTTTGGTGGATAGGAGCAGCACTAAACCAAGAGCAGTAAGAAATCTTGGATTAGGTGAGCAACAGCTGCTTAAGGAAATGAAGGAATTCACAGAATCACAGAATTGTCTAGGTTGGAAAAGACCTTGAAGATCATCCAGTCCAACCATCAGCCCAACATTAACAGTTCCCAACTACACCATATCCATCAGCGCTAAGTCAACACTACTCTGAAACACCTCCAGGGATGGGGACTACACCACTGCCCTGGGCAGCCCATTCCAACGCCCAACAACCCCTATATGCTTCCTAATATCCAGTCTAAACCTTCCCTGGTGCAACTTGAGGCCATTCCCTCTTGTCCTGTCACTTACTACTTGGTTAAAGAGGCTCATCCCCAGCTCCCTGCACCCTCCTTTCAGGAAGCTGTAGAGGGCGATGAGGTCTCCCCTCAGCCTCCTCTTCTCCAGACTAAACACCCCCAGTTCCGTCAGCTGCTCCTCGTACGACCTGTGCTCCAGACCCTGCACCAGCTTTGTTGCCCTTCTCTGGACACGCTCGAGTCATTCAATGTCCTTTCTGGAGTGAGGGGCCCAAAACTGAACACAGGAATCGAGGTGCGGCCTCCCCAGTGACAGTACAGGGGTAAGGTCCCTTCCCTGTCCCTGCTGGCCACGCTATTTCTGATGCAAAATCTGTTTACTCCTACTTGTTCATTTGTCTATCATGTCCGTTAGAAAAATAATATCCCCTCAAATTCTGTTGCTATTTCAGGCATTAAGAAATGCCTAAGATACAGTAGGCATTCATGACTTTAAAAAACCAGAGCTGTTCTTATGCTCCATGGCAGAACTGCCTCAGTTAACCTTTGATTTAATATCCCACACCACTGTGGAAGGTAATAACAAGAGAGAAGCTCAGGTGGAAGCCAGGACTTGGCAGGCTTCTTGCCCGACTCTTGTGAAGGTTTGGTATCCCTGAGTTACCATCCAAAGATGCGAATGAGAAAACAGGGCCTTTTTGAAGTAGCTGTGAGAGGAAGAAGCATATGAATGTGAGCTGGGAAATGCTTGTGAATGTTATGTGCAGTGAATTACAGTTCCTCTCAGCAGAACTTTTTTTCTGCTACTTTGTGAGAAAAATGACATGCAGAAAGGGAAAAAAAAAAAAGACTAAGCCCATAAGTGCCATCAAACATTTCCTCTCCAGGTGACTTATGGTCGTGTATTATTTAGGAAGCCACAAATAAGAAAATTAAAACCTCCCCTCAATTTGGAAGCGTTAAAATAGCTAACAATGGGAAATCTGGAAATCTTAGAAATTCTGAACACATCTAAGTGATAGGCAATGTTCCTAGAGCATGAAAGGTTTTTAGACAACCCATCACTTATTTCAGATGACTGAAGAAATGCAAATGGCAGTAGTGATTTTCAATACAGTTGCAATGATCTTCCCAGAAACCTAACAGTCACTAATGAGAGTTAATTTTTTTGTTGTTGTAACATCTAGTTAGTCTGATAGCAATCAGCATCTGGTATAATGAAAATCAAGTATGAACAAATGGTTTGCTGTGATGAGAAGGTACAAAACAACTATAAAAAGATGAAGATAAACCTATAGTGATAGGAGGGACGCTTTCTAAAAATTACAAAGCAAAACTGAGAAAAGGATAAGACTGTACTCAGGAAACCACTGTAGAATTCAGATTCAAATCCTGATCCTTCTTCCATAAAGCCTCGTACACATACAGTCCTATAGTGATGGTGATACATTAGGACAACAGCACAAAGGATATGTTTTAAATTGTAAATTAATAATCTGCACCAAATTAAAAAAACAGAGCAGGGTTCAATATCTAATTCTTTGAAAGGAAAAAATTGTGATTATTTTTTTCTTATGATTAGATTGTATGTGTGTGTGTGGTTTTTGTGAGAAAGTTGACAATAATTCTTTGCATTATGGGTTTATTTTTCTCAACAGTTCAGGACGACAGCTAAGTGAAGTCTTCATTCAGCTCCCATCTAGGAAAGAGTTACCAGAATATTATGAATTGATTAGGAAACCAGTGGACTTCAAAAAGATAAAGGTAAGAATGTTTTTTGGAAGTGGAGATTCCTGTATTTATTTTTGTTATACAGAAGAGTAAGCACGAAGTTGTCATTAAAATTACAACATGAATATTGCATGTACCTGTATTTGTGGCTTAGATTGCACACCTTGTTAGGAATTTTGTTTAGAGTCTATTGCAGAATATCACTGTAATTTCAAAGTCGAATCAAAATGAGCAGTGTGACATGAATGACACTTTCAGGAAAGACATCTCACTGTCTTTTTTGCAAAGACCTAATTGAGAATCTGTAAGCACATCTTTGGTAAAAACACAGTGATTGCAATGGTTCTAGGGGAATATAGTCATCCCTAAACTAGCATCACATCTTGGAACAGCCAGGTCAGATCCAAGTACAGTTTGGCAGATGGGGTTTAGGCAGCTTTTTGCATTGTTACATGATGTCATAACTCTATGACTTTAATTCATGTCATAGCTTATTTTGTTCCTGTGCTAAAAAGAAGAAACTGGAACTCCTTTTACCAAAAGAATTCTATTTCTTTTCCTTTTGTCCCTTCCAGTTCACACAGCAATTGCTTAATTTCGACTCTAATTACCCTGGTGTATTCTTTTGAGTAATATGTTAATGATATGCTTTAAGACTTCCTTTCTTTGTTTTAAACAGGTACATGTCTTGATGCTTAGTTAAAATTTTTGAAGAGAAGGCTTTTAATATGTCGAAATCAAACATTAATTCAGTGTCCTGTCTCTTGTTTTTCTTTCTGAACCACTGCCCACCCATACTTCATTTCCTCAACAAATACAACAGGAAAGAATTCGTAACCATAAGTATCGGAGTCTTGGAGACTTGGAGAAAGATGTCATGTTGCTGTGTCACAATGCTCAGACATTCAATTTGGAGGGCTCACAGGTGTGAATGAACTGCTTTGTGTTAAACATACAGGTTTCCCCTGCCTAATGTTTTCAGTGCTTGTGGATTGTTATATTATGTACATAAACCCTGTGTTTTAATCCTTACTTTGAATAGAGAAAAATGCCCATTCTTAGAAACATCCGGAAAACACTGGACACAGCTGCAGTGTGTGCATACAGAGAAATTGGTTTTTATTCTAATTCTGAGATAATTTTTTTCTGATCTGTGTGTGGTTTAGAGCTGCTATAAGACTATTTAATTCTATGGTAAAAGGCAGTACGTGTAGAGGGATACATCAGCTTGGGTTTACCACAGTGTGTGACAGAAGGAGAGGTTTAACAGTACGGCTTAGGACAGGATGTTGAGGAAACACTTCATAGTGAACTCTTCAGTTCTGCTCATGGAAGGCATAGGTTTAAGGTTTGTCCAGATGTAAAGCTTTGTGTATGAAGCTTTTTACTCTCTGGATCCTCTGGTAACTTTTTTTTTTTTTTAATGTTGAAAGATCCGTGTCTGTTTTAAGAGACAGTAATAATAAATCCCAGCTGAGTCTCAGAAGTTTAGAAGTCAAAATACCATCTCAAACAAATATTTCACACACGTGAACATGCTCAGTGCTGTGAATTCAGCCCAGGACACTGCCACAACACTACAAAATCCAGAGGACAGATAAGAAAGTTATCTAACTATACAGTGAAACATAGTCTTGGATTATTATTTTTATAGATGAGGTTCAAATAGAGTTATGCAAACACAATGTAAAATTGAAACAGAAAACATTACAACTGCTGTAATGTGCAAGAGGGAAGAAATTATGTTAGAAAAAACCTAAGTAAAAGCAGGCTGAAGGTTGATGCTGCCAATACTAATGCATCCTTTAGATTCCTAAACATTACTGAGGATCCTTAGTTAAACTGGGGAGTTTATATTCAAATTTGAGAGTTAAAAATTAAAATGAGCACGCAATTAATTATGAAGAATAGTTGAATACAGCTCATTATTTTTTCTTGATTTTTGCTATCTAGAAACAAAAAATGTTTTCTATAATATGCATGTGTGGTATTCTTACTGTCTTCAGTTATATGGAAATAACCTATAAATAGCTAAAAAAAATTTTAATAAGAAAATTAATGATGATAGAAAGTGTGGGACAAAATTTTGCTGCATGTCAGGTCATATTATATCATAGAAGTGTTTGGGTTGGAAGAGGCCTTAAAGATCATTTAGTTCCAAACCCCTGCCACAGGCAGGGTTACCTTCCACTAGACCAGGTTGCTCAAAGCCCCATCCAAGCTGGTCTTGAACACTGCCAGGGAGGGGGCAGCCACAGCTTCTCTGGGCAACCTGCTCCAGTGTCTCACCACCCTCACAGGGAAGAATTTCTGCCTTACATATAATCTGAGTCTACCCTCTTTCAGTTTAAAACTGTTACCTCTCGTCCTATCACTACACTCCCTGATAAAGAGTCCCTCCCCGTCTTTCCGGTAGGCCTCCTTTATGTACTGGAAGGCTGCTAAAGGCCTCCTTAGAGCCTTCTCTTCTCCAGGCTGAACACCCCCAACTCTCTCAGCCTGTCCTCATAGGGGAGGTTCTCCAGCCCCTGATCACCTTTGTGGCCAAATCTGGACCCGCTTGAGCAGGTCTACGTTCTTCTTATGCTGGGGGCTCCAGAGCTGGACACAGTACTGCAGGTGGGGTCTCACGAGAGCAGAGTAGAGGGGGAGAATCACCTCCCTGTACCTGCTGCCACACTTCTCTTGATGCAGCCCAGGATATGGTTGGCTTTCTGGGCTGTGAGTGCACATTGCTGGTTCAGACACTTTCCATCCACCAGTACTCCCAAGTCCTTCTCCACAGGGCTGCTCTCAATCCACTCATCTCCCAGTCCATATTTGTGCTTGGGATTGCCTCAATCTGTATGCAAGACCTTGTCCAAATGTAAATTGCCAGTTTACTCCATAGTCACATAGCAATGAGACAGCTGTAAATATCTACAGATAACAAATGGGAAAAATAAAAATAAAAATGAAGGAAAGGTAATATCCAGAAGTATCACTGAAAATGTAGAAAATGGTAGAAGCTGGTAGAGGAGGTAAAAAGAAGCAAATAAAAATCAGTAGCAAAATGAAAAAAATAATCAAATTATTCTCAGCAGAATGACTCCAGTTGCCTATGGCAAACTGGTCTGTTTTTAGACAGCAGTGGTAGAATTGGCAGGAATAATCCTGAGTGGGAAGAAATATTAAGTAGATATTGCTGCTCTGTTTGGAAAGAACCCAACCTGTTTCAGTGTGTTGCAGTATTATTTTCCATTTCAATGTATTAATTACCAGATGTACTATTGAGTTTTATAGCATGAAGCCCAAATAACTCGTATCTAAGATTTTTTTAAGTTTCTTTCTGATAACTTCTCATAGCATTCATTTTGATTTCCAGTGACTTGCAGGACACTTCTGCAGCAGTCGTCCTGCAGCTGTCTTCCAGTTTTTAAGGCTACTTTATGTTCTTTGTAATAGTTTTGGTCCACCTTTGCTCTCACATACCAGTAAACTAGATTATTTGTGTCTGCACCCAAAACCAAAAGGCTAATTCAGGCAGTTGTTTAAGTACACAGTGACTTCAAGTGAAATTGTATGTGATTTTTCTGTTAGTATGATGCATGCTGCTTTTCCTTGAAGCAAAGCAGTTCCATCTGAGCTGGAATGAGGGGTTTTCAGGTAGAGGCAGACTTTGTGTTTTGAGGCTTTTGTCCTCAGTGCAACCTCAGCAATTTGAAGTTTTTCATGTTGTAGTTATCAAATAAAACACAGACATGTAAGGAGTTAAAAATAGTATGTGTCTATAGAAACAGAAGATTTGTCATGAATATTGTAATTTGTCATAAAGTTCTGTTGTCATTGCTTCTCCCCTTTTGAAGGAAGTCCCACTGCCATTGCTGGGGTTTTTTTGAAACTTGTTGGAATTGGATTTTGGTCAAAATAAGAAAATTTTATCTCCACAGCTTTTCCCAAAGCAGCCCCAGGTTTTTTATGGATCAAAATAGATACTGAATATTACCCCATAATTCTGTGTTAAGGTTAAAATAATTTTTGAAAACCCTTTATTTCCCTAGGAAATTCCATTTAAAAGTCTGGGTCACAGTGATACCTTAAGTATGTAGTGACCGGCATTAGAAAAATATAATGTTATACACATCCTTAATTGTTTTTGTCTTAGAAAAGTGTTTGGTCTGAGAAAGGACAGCAAGGTTAGTTGAAAGAGACATTCCTAAGAACAATGGGATATGCTACGCCTCTGTGTAAGAAAAAGAAATGGTTCTCAGGAGGAGCTCAGGGGCTTCTATCGATAGCTTACTTGAAAAGAAGTAGGTATAAGAGAAAGTCAATAATCATTTGACCTTGAAGAAGGAAACTGTGGGGTCTCACAGCCCACTAATGTCATAAGACAATGAGAGAAAAGCCTTTTCAAAACATTCATGATCATTATGTATATGTCAAGAAGTTTTACCATGGTCAAGAACAGTCAGACATCTCTTAACAAATTGCACAGTGGTACTTCATAATAGGGAGTGATGTGCAGTGAGAGGCAGTTTTCCTAAAAAGGACTTGGAGGTCAGATAAAAAAAAGGTTGTATACTTCATGTAAAGTATTCTGAACAAAGTTTTTCTAATTCATTTTGCTTAACCTGCAAAACATTAGAACAGTTTTATCAGTTTTAACATACAGATTGTGTAATGGCAACCAAAAATCCTTCCAGTATCTTTCTCACAAATACCCAATGTCCCTTTATACAAGAAAGTCTATAATTTATTCAAAGGAGTAGTGTAACAGCTAGGATAGTACAAGTGGTAATGATGATAAAACCAAATGCAGTCTATGACTCTGTACCCTTCTGTTAACTGTTCTTAGTTGTTTAGTGCTGAATTGTCCAGTGCTTGGCTTCTGACGTTTTACAAAACAAAATGTACAAGTTCATTTGTTAAGGTTATTATGAAGAACCAGATACTCAGCAAGGCAACAAGATTGTTACAGTGTTAATCTGAGAAATGTGTTACAAGCCAAATGTAGCCCAGTCACTCTTGAGAGTCCTCTCATGGTTGAGGTTAAAGGGAAGATCTGATGTCTGAGAGCAAGCTACAGAATGTTTGAGAGCAGGTGATAAGTTTAGAACAAGCACTGATTTTTTTTTATTTATTTATTTTCAGTCTTTGTAAATCTGAGAGGAAGGAAGGAGGGAATGAGCTGCTTGGGATAAATTACTTTCCTTCTATCCTCTTTGGATTTCAGAAAGAAATAAGAATAATTAACATGAGGGTTAGCCATTTGTCATTATCAACTGTATTGCTAGACTACAACCCATTTTTTTAATTAAGGTGCTTACTGCTGAAGTCTGTTGCTTTGGCAGTTTTTCAAGGCTGTTATGATCTGATGAAAATACACGATAGTTCCTGTGGTAATAAATACATAAATAAAATACATAAATAAATATAAAAATAAAAACACTAACTGGACATTTAGATACATTCTAAGAGTTGTATTTTTGTGGCTCACTACTGATAAATGTCATCATTTAGAGCATGAAAAATTAATGTTGGCATTTCTTGTAAAATTCATGCAACAAGCATTGTTACTCAGTTTTGAAAAAGCCATGTACTCTGTGGGCTTGCTCTGGAAATTAAGGTCTATGCTGTGAATTTTTGATATTGCTTGACTTTAAAGTTCCAACAGAGGTTTGTATTCATACTGTAGATCTATGAGGACTCCATTGTTCTTCAGTCTGTGTTCAAAAGTGCACGACAGAAGATTGCCAAAGAAGAAGAAAGTGAGGATGAAAGCAATGATGATGAAGATGACGAAGAAGAAGAAGAGTCAGAATCAGAATGTAAGTCCCCTGCTAAATACTGCAGGGTACATCTGGGAGATTTTCTAGTTTCTGCATGAAGACTGATTATAAGGTTCTATTTTCCATTGGTGAAACTTTTTACTAAGTTTGCTGCTTTGGTTGTTAACATTCAGCTTGTCTTCTGGCTGTGTGTCCTGGCTATACCTCTTAGAGTACAGTAAACCATTTTAAAGCCAGAAACAAATCACAGAGGTGTTTTGTGGAAGCAGATCTGATTGGCCATGATTATTTATAAACCCTTCTGGTCCTGTTCATGTTATTTGTAAGGAGAAGTTCTGGAAAGACTAGAGAATCTTTATCCATAGGTGGTCAACTTTCAGGCATGGTGTGACATATAAAACTTACCACCTGGTTAAGAACCAGAAGATGTTGCAAATATTTTTCATTGCAACAAGGACTAAGTGAACCTGTTTCAGAAGCAGGAGGTGACACTCATTGAGTCTCCACAGAGTGGGAAACATGATACAGTGGAAAAGGAGGGATCCTTTCATTCCACTTTCTGCTACCCAATACATCTACCCATACTCTCCAACTACTCCCTCTGTCTGGTTACAGAAACTAGTTCTTGGCCCTGAGCTGCTCTTCCAAGTATATCACGTGGGTGTGCAAAGCATGCAAGTTTAGCGGTTCATTTGGAAATAATTAGATATTATGGAATCAGGAATTTCAACATATTCTTCAGAAAGGTGTTGACTCAAAATTTGGCAGTCACTTCCAGATAGCATTTCTGTAGTTTAAAATACAAAAAAATGCCTGTTTGTACAAAAGATAAACATTCCTATGGGCAAGGAAGAAAATATATTGAGATGTGTGTCTTCTCACAGGACCATATACTACCTGTAGACACCATTCTGAGAATGAAGAGAAGATGCACACAGTCAACTTAAAGTTATTCTTTATAGTTTATTACAGATTATTGTTAAAGCTATCAAGAAGTAGGGAAATAAAAGCAAATACTTCTGCTTCATTGTTCCATAGTCCAGATAAAGAACAGAGGGGAATATCTTCTCAGGCTGCTACCAGGGGTGAATTTCTGTGAACAGAGACAGCATTTGAAAGTTGGTAACTGAAAGTTACATTTACATATGCTAATAAACTTCTTGCAGCAAAGTCAGTGAAAGTCAAAATCAAGCTAAATAAGAAGGATGAAAAAAGTCGAGAGAAAGGAAAAGGGAAGAAGAGGCAAAGCCGAGCAAAAGCCAAGCCTGTTGTGAGTGATGATGATAGTGATGAGGATCAAGATGAAAATGTAAGTTTTGTTCACTGAGACTGTGGAAGTGGTTGCAGTGATTGCGTCTCTACCCTGTCCTGCTTGGTGTCAGAATTCTCAATTATTCATGCTTAAGCACATTTTTGATCTGTATTGATCATCTTGAGAGAACTGGGGGGGAGTGTTAACTGTGTCTGGGTGTGCTTATGAGATCTGGTCCCAGTGCTGAAAGACAAGAAGTCTAAGAAGTTTGGAGCTTATTACTTGGAGCTGTTCCTTATTTCATTGAACCTTTAAACCTCGTGGTGTGTTTGCTTTTGTCCACAGACAAAAAAACTCTTAGCAAGATTTTTTTTGTGTGTGTGTGGGTGCTTCTGCTATTGCAGCAAATGAAAACAGACCCATTTCCAGTTGTTTTTAAACGTGTGGGTAGAAAGATACAGTGTTTCCTGACTCTGTGTCTTTCCTTTTCTAAAGAAGTCTGCAGCAATTAAATGAAATGTCACAAAAGAGAAATATTAGATAACGTAGTACCTTTCTTAAGACTATCTTGATTTGTCAGTTTAATTATTTTTCTTCCTTTTACTTTCTTTTTTTTTCCTTCTTTAACACATTCCACAGAGTAACTGGCAAAGAATTTCTGACTTGTCTTGTGTCTCTTACCTCTAGGACCAGTCGGAAGCAAGCGGAAGTGATGATGAGTGATCCATAGGGTTTATTTTCTTGGCAGAACTGACCCCTTCCCCTTCTCTCTTCCCTTCTTCTATTTTATACCCAGTGAATTCATTTTGTCAGATAAACATTGGTTTGTTTCTGTATTCTCATTCTCTATAAATTAGCTTTAGGATAGTGCCAGACAAGCATATGATATCATGGTGTAAAAAAGGAAAAAAAAAAAGTAACATATTGTGACCAAATGGGCCTCAAAAGATTTAAAAACAAAACAAAAAAAGCTTTTGATGGAAAATGTGGATTGATAGTATATTTCTATGGGCTGGTTTTAACTTGGTAATGGTTTGGTTGTGTCTGGGTTTATCATTTGATAGTATGTTTTTCAGTGGCGTCAGAAAGACAAAAAAAAAAAAAAAGTCTTTTGTAGCATTGATAACCAGGAGAAGCCATGAATAGCCACTGGTTATTTTATTTTTCATCAGGCAGTTTTCAAAGTTTTTATTTGTTCTGTACTGTTTTTTTACACTGTGGTACATATATGCAACTTGGTTTAATAGCTTATAAATGTACAATAGTTAGCCTTCATCCACTTTGTCTCATAAACATTTTTCCACTTCATGCTTGACGATCTTCAGAAAAATGCTTTTTGAATTGTATGAAATTTATGTCTACTGTAAACTTTGCTTAACTTTTTTTTTTTTTTCTCAATTAAAAAAAGTTGAGTTAAAAAAAAATGCTATTGAATATTGCAATCTATATAGTGTAATGGATGGCTTCTTTCATCAGACTGATCTTCTATGTTACCAGTGTGGATTATCACCTTTTCCCTAAAGTGTACTTAATCTTTGCTTTCTTTGCACAATGTCTTTGGTTGCAAGTCATAAGCCTGAGGCAAATAAAATTCCAGTAATTTTGAAAAATGTGGTGTTGGTGCTTTCCTAATAAAGAGATAATTTAGCTCAATAGATGTAGCCTTGTGTTATGAGTTCCACAAAAATCTTTTTATAACAGGGACAAGAGGGCAGGAATATCTCCTGTGGGGAGGTCCACTGTGGTCTGTCTGGAACATAAAATAAGAACTCATTCAAATACCACAGAAGTATCTTCAGAGACAGAAGATATACAATACATATTTAAAATAAGAATAAGAAAATTAAAGTAGTAAAATAATACCTTGAACTAAAAGTGCAGTCCATTACCTAATTATAACTGAAGTGATTAAGCGATAATATAAACATTTATTTCAGGAAGTGTATGTCCATAGGTCCTAGTGGGCATGAATACAACTAATTATGCAGGCAGTCAACCCACCTATGTCAGTTTATTTAAAATGTTAGCTTGAGGTATCAGATTTTGATGCACTAAGATGTGGTAGTGTAAACATTTGAACTACATATCTACAGTTCATATTGTTGCTCTGGAAAATCAAAACTTCTTAGATTTGAATGTACATTGAGTAGAAGATGTACAAGCCTAGGAGTTGTTCTGTTTGTAAACAGAACATTTCTTTGTTATCTGAACTGTGTGTTTCTCAGTATGTGTCTAGACCACATCCCTTTATACCACCTTGCAGTATGTTAACTGCTTCAGGTTTTTCTAGCTCAGTTGAAAAGTGATTCATAAGTTTATCTGGTACCCATTTGTGTGTATTAGCCTTGCACAGAGGTAAGTCGGCTTTGCTTGGTTTTAACAATTTCAAACAATTCATTCCTAGTGTGTGCCCCATCTTAATGGAAGACCCTGTATTTCACAGAGAGATGCCATTGATCTCAGAGGGACACACTGATGAGACCAGTGTCTAAAGCAGCTTTGCAGAAAACAGCCTGGTGGTCCTGGTGGACACCAAGTTGAACATGAGCCAACAATGCACTATTGTGGCAAAGAATGTTAGCAGTGTCCTGGGCTGCATTAGAAGGAGTGTTGCACTCACAGGGAGGTGATCCTTTCCCTCTTGTCAGCACTGGTGAGGTATATCTGGAGTGCTTTGTCCAGTGGTGGGCTCCCCAACAGAAGTGAGACATGGACATATTGGAGAAAGCCCAGCAAAGGGCCACTAAAACAGTTAAAATACTGGAGCCTGTGACATACAAAGGGAGGCTCAGTGCGCTGGCACTCTTCAGTCTGGAGAAGGCTCAGACGCACCTTACTGATGTGAATTAGTATCTGAAGAGAGAAAGTAAAGAAGAAGGAGCCATTCTTTTTTCAGTGGTGCCCAGTGACACAACCAGGGGCAGGGGGCACAAACTGAAACACAAGAGGTTCCCTCTGAACACCAGGAAATACTTTTTTACTGTGAGGGTGACTGAGCCCTTGCACATGTTTTCCAGAGAGGTCGTAGAGTCTTCATCCTTGGAGATACTCAAAAGCCATCTGGACACAGTGCTGGGCACTGGGCTTTAGGTGGCCCTGCTGGAGCAGGGAGGTTAGACCAGGTGACATGCAGAGGTCCCTTCCCACCTCAGTCACTCTCTGATTCTGCGATATGAGATAGCCTGGTTTGCCGAAGCCATTCTGTCTTCAGTGACAGTTTCACAAGAACATATGTAATTTTTTTTTTTTTCACTGCAAAATGAACCAAGTAAACCAGCCTATTATGCATGAAAAGAAACATCTGGCAGTAGGCTTCAGTCACTCCTGGCCTAGACTGAACTTAAACAGGCAACTTAGATGTAAAAGGCATAGTGTCATGCTACCCATCCCCAGAGTGCCTGATGACTTTGCAGTGACCCAGTTTGATTTATTTTTCAAAAACTCGTTAGTTACAGATGAGTGTTCAGCTGGAGAATAAAAATTAACTAAGAAGACCCAACTTTTCTGTTAAAAATGAAAATGACTTTTTTTTTAAGTCAATAAGCCATATGAGGGTATCAGTTTGCATGAAGCAATACATTTGAATTCTTAGCTGCAGTTTTTGTTTTGTCAGGTTTTAAGTAATTTCAGAATATTTTCAATTTCCCCTCTGAGTTTCAAGAAAAAATGCAATTACATTTATCAATGAATTAAAATTGATTTATGACTGTTAAGTCATGCCTATGCCTCCACTGCAGTTGGTCCTGTTACTCTGCTTAGGATTTGAATTAGTTTCTACTCAGAGTAATTCAATTGTTATCTTGCTCTTTCTCTGTATGAATTTACTGCATTTTTCAAGATGAAGTTTTCTTCTGGTAATCTCAGCACATTGCTATATGAAGAAAAAGGTTCTGGGTAAGTTGTTGTCATATGTAACTTTCCAAATTCTTTAAAAAAAAAAAAAAAAAAAGAGGAAGTCTTTTTTTAAGGTATGTACAAATCCATGTTATAGATGGAAGCACACTCTCATTTACGGGATTCCCTTTCCAGTACAAATTGACATGCAAAGCAGTTGGAATGCCTTTTGGACAATACACAACTAAAAGCACAATGCTACCATCCATATTGAGGGAAAATAACTCATTTCTTACCTTAATTTCAGAAAATTGTTTAGTAAAATTGGAAACAGTGTAGCTTGGGAAGTGAGGAAAATAAGTTAAGTGAAGTAAATAGCAGGAGGTTTTCATGTTGCATCTGCTTCTGGGGAGTAGGCAGCAGTGTAAGCAGGCCAGATAAGTAATATTAACAGCTTTTATATATTTCAGATGCTGTTACTATTCTTTCTTTTCCCCTCACACACCTTCTGAAAGAAACAAAGAAAATGCAAAACCTTTTACTCATTAATATAAATGGGTTCCTGCTTAAATGTGTCCTCAATATGGAAGTTTTCAGACCCACATATATTTTTTACTTTGCCATGTATACTGCTTTTAGAATGGAAGTGTCAGGGTGCTTCTCCACCACCACCTTTCTAGCTCTGGAGTTATACTCTTCACTCACTCAGCTCATGAATAAATCCAGTGATTCAGTGGTTATTGAGGCAGAGAGGCATGGCAGTGTGTATAATGGCAAATACTGCCACAGCTTCTGTGCCTGGTAAGATAAAGGCACAACTGATGCAGCAGTAAGCCTCAAAGTGGTGTGTAATTACTAAGCCATTAGTACATGCTCAGTCCTGTCAGCTACCCATGGAGGGCTTTAATAGCTCCATTAATAATGCACAATCTACTGTCACTTTTTCATTAAAAACGCTTGGACAATGGGGTTTACTGAACACATTGTCTAGGCAGGGAAACAGGTCACAACATATAAAACCAAAAAGTTTTTATAAGGGATTTTTAGGCTAGTCTATTCCTTTCCCCTCTGTTCACCCTCTGAAAAACCTTTGTAATATTTTAAAATCCCTGCAAAATATCCATTTTCAATTTTGAATGGGTGCTTGAACTGTAAGCTGAAACATGACCGTAATTGAATTCTGTAGATTCACAGAAGGGGTTAGCAAGCATAGTTCATGTGTGTGTGTTGACCATAAGGAAGAAAGAGAAGTAGGTTCAGGGCAGGCAAAGAGGTGAATGATAAACGGTGTTGACTCTTGTGGCAGAACTACGTATCCTTTTAGGAATCCCTCTCTCTTGCTGTGCTGAACATGGGATAGAGAGAAGGTAAGAGAAAAAATAAGCAGAGGATGTGAAACAAGTTGCCAGTCATCATTTACCTAGTTATGTTTTATGGAAGCTGAACATCCCATTCAGTGGGGACAGAACTTTATACTTTGGGACTCCAGAGTCATACACTTCAAGTGTTTAAACATCAAAGGCCATGTTTATGCTTGGGGTGACTTTGTTAATTAAAATGAAAACCAAAAATGCCATAAAGGATTACCGAGATGCAGCCTGCTTATTCTCTGTGAGAAAAGTCAGAAAGTCAGATTTTATCCAACAATTATTTAAATGTGACATAAACCAAAAGTTAACTGGAGGTTGTAGCACCAGTCTCTTATTTCCACTTAATAACCAAGAGCTCACTCCTCAAATGAGAGAAGGTTGGTGCAGGTGTATCTCTACGCCTTTTCTCATGTGGAGGTCACATCTGCTTTCTAGACATGAGTCCTCATCTCTGCCTTTGCTTTACTTATGAGGGTTGTGAATGAGGCAGTATTTACCATAACTTTGACTCTACATTCACACAGAAAGATGGGTGTGCTGAAGAACATGTTGATCTCTCTGCCTTGATCTGATGCTGTTATGAGGTAAAATACTTCTATTCCCCTGCCGCTAGTATAAGGAGCTTCTATTTCAATCTGTATAGTATTTTACTTCTTCCTTATTTGCATGACCACAGCAGACATAGGTAAGAATAAAATTCTTCTCCAATTAGATGATGACAGGTTGTGTTTTCTTCCCATGTATGCCAAGTTGTCATCAAAGGCTGAATCACAACAAATAACTTGCATTTTCAAAATAACTGGAAGACTTGTATTGGAAATCATACCTGAGACAAAGACCATTTTCATGACAACTTCCAGCTTGGTATTCGGTGTCATATTTTCATGCACATTTTTATTGCTGTGGTGACATATGCTGATGCCTCATTACATTTACCACTTTTGATGAGATCAATGCTTTTAAGCTATGTATTGCATCACCTGCTTCATGTGAATACAATCATTACATAGACTTTTCTCACATCAGGACATGGAGATTAAAATGAAGAGAAGACCCCATACTAAGGCATGAATTCACTGCAAATGAAAGAGAATTACCTGTATGCCAAATGCCATTTTCTTTCTCTGAAACAACCATAGTTTCTGGTGGACATGAATTTATATCCACTTGTGTTATTTGTATTATGGTTTATATCCCATTTTACTGTAGTAGTATGTATTACATGCATTCTCCCTTTGGGCTTCCAACATAGTTACTCTTCTGTCCATCACTTTCCACTGAAATCAATTTTGTATGTGCTTGGATGCCTTAGACTTGAAGCAGTTACTGCTTCGTTGTGCAGCATTATTTCCCATCTCCTTTGTCCTTCTAATATGAAATGAGAGAGAGGAGGAAAAAGACATTGTCTGACTGTGCATTTAGGGCTTCTCATTTTCTGAGACCAGGACACCTCGTTGCTATTAATGCTGTTGTGTGCTGGTGCAACCCTAGGGACACTTCAGTGCTCATGCAGTTCTTGAAGTTTCTCTTAGAAGTTCTTAAGGTCATGGAACAAAGCAGTGAAGCTGAGCAGGTCTGACATTCTGCAGATGCACAAAAAGAGTAAGTATTCCATGACAGTGTACTTAAGCGCTTAGAAGCAGTAATTGAAATAGGTATTTAAAACTTCACCATTTAAACTACATAAGGGACAATCTTACCAAGATAAAAGCATTTTACTTCTGCTTTGGAAACTGCTATTAGACTATCTTCCATTGATACATCACTGGATGTAACTTCTTTGCCATTACTTCATGCTGTCCTTATATCCTACTGTTTCTGTGTGACAGTCAAGATTTAAATCTTGGACATTTTGAGTGCTTATAGGAAAATAATTTACTTTGCATCATTAATTAAAGTTTTCACTAATTCTTGGGAATCCAGGAGATACAGAAATGCTGTGCAGCAGAGCCCATACCAGAATCTAGGTATATTACAATAATGATTTCCCTGAGATGGACAGGTTAATAAAAAAAAAAAAAATAAAAAAAATAAAAATGGGAAAAAAAACCCTTATCCTATATCTGGCAAGTTATTTCTTCTTAGGGGTAAACAAATTGAAAAGGATATTACTATCTCTTTTTTCTATGTCACTTAGACTCACTTCAAAGCCTCTTCCTTGTTCCCAGAACATAAATGCCAGGTTCAGCACACTTGAGACCCAGCTACCAAGCTGTAGGTTAAAGGGAGAAGCTTGAGTTTATTCTTCATAAACATGTGAGTGGCACATTTTTTCTTAGGAGGTGCCATTCAGTTATTCTGTCCTGACTATGTCTGCGGCTGGTGCTCTCTGTGTTTCCAACTGTGCTGGGTTCTGTTGCAAGTTAGCACCTGAGAGACTTTGCTGCTGCAGTCCCTGGAATAGAAACTAATTCAAAGCAGCTCTTCTGGGTGAACATGCTTCCCTGGATGGCGCACAGGGATGAATAATGGAGACAAATTGTTGGTAGACCCGATTGTATTCATGGGCAGCTCATCACCAATTAGGACTCAGGTGAGCACAACCATCTCATGCCCACCTGTGACATCCCTGATGAATTCCACAAGTAGCCTTGCTGTCTGTTCTGCCTGTGTTCCTCTGACCACAGGGCAGTGCTTGCTTCCTTGATTTTGCTTGTTTTAATGGCCTAACATCTGTCTGGTAAGAGATTTCTGGCCTTGGGGAACAGTCCCATTGCTGCTCTGGTATCAGGCAGTCATGGCTGGCTTTCTCACCATGTTCCAAGGGTTCATGTTTTTTCCCTGGAGATGTCCACATCACTACTTTCCTTTCTATTTGTTTGCTGCTGTAGCTTCCTTTAATGTAAGTTTATGGAATCAACCAGAGTAACAGGTAGGGAACCACAGACACTAATCCTAGAAAATAACAAAGACATCATCTACTCTGCATAATTGTGTCTTTCACTTTCAGACACCTCACCTGCCTGAGGCCCACTGAGTGGTCTTCCTGGGGCTGTTCAGCCTTTGGGGTCACTGAGCAAAAAGTGATGTCTGGTTACTTTTAAGCTAAATGAGCTTGCCCAGCAAAATATTTAACTTATCCCAGAATTGTTTCTGTGCAGACACAGTATAAACAAATACAGCGCCAGACAGTGACAGCTTCGCAAAAAAAGGTAATAATTTTAAACTTTGAAATATATCTACTTAAGAGAATTTAAAAAATTTTATTTTCAAAAAAGAGATTCTTCATGTAAGACTTCACACTTTGCCACTCAAAGATAGCAAAAGGGCCCCTGAGGACTTGCTAGTAGACTGTCTCCAATATATCATGCCTCCTAACCTTCTGTCATCCTTTTCATCAGTCCCTACCTCAGCCTTACTGTGTACTTTGGTAATAAGCACTGGGGCCCATCAAATGACATCCCTATTTGAGTAATGCCAGCCTTTTTTCATCTGTCCAGGTTAAACTGCAGCACAGGGTGCATGCTCTTCAGCGAGCACAGCATCTGACAGTATGCCATGTGATGTCACTATTTGGCTTGACCACAGCATTCATTCAAAAATGCTGGAAAGATAAACATGACATTTCAGTACACCTTTTCTAACCTAAGTAATTAGAGATACAGAAGATACTCTTCTGTGAAAGCTGCACTTACTACAGGTGCAAATATTTTCAGGAAAGTCACACACATTCTCTTTTTGCGTCCACTGGTGGGGCCTATTACCCCCTCTAGTTTTGCCAGAAAATACTCTCTGTCTCACATGAATGTATGAGCTGTCTTCTGGTAACCTATATACCCAGTAGTCAGCGTCAAGGTTTACACTGGATTCAATCATGTCAAAGGCAGTAACCCATTGGCCATGTATTAAATGAGCTTTCTTTGCAGAGGATTGTAGTTTGCTTTTAAGATTTTAGATAGCAGGGTCAGTTTGACTTTCCTAAGGACAAATCCTGGGAGACTTTTAAATAGAAATGAAATTCAGTAAGTGAGGAATGAGTGGGAAGTTTAAAAAATTACTTTCATGATCAAGAAAGTAATTTCTGAGATCTCTACTGAACGATCTCTTGCTCTGTAACACAGAAATGAATTTCAGCCTGATGACAGGTCTTGCAGACATGCCTTCAGAGAGCTGTGAGGAACTGTTAGTCCATGGAGTCCCTGAAGGTCATTTCTGGTCATGTGGTCTCTACACTCCAACAAGGAGCTTCATCGCTGCGCAGGAGAGGGAGGGAAGGAGAGCACAGGGAGGTATGCTTTCTCAAGGTAGACAGGTAGAATTAATACAAAATAAAATCCCTGGTCCTGCTTGTGTATTAATGCTTTCATAGATTATTACAGATTGGCAACAAAACATTTTTTGTAGGAGTTACACAGCTGAATTTTCTTAATTTGCTTGTAAATGGTCACATACCCATGAAAGTATTTCCAAATCTGAGTGGGAAAAACCACTGTTACAGAAAAAGATATCTTTCTCTTTATGTCCCTTAGGCATGAGTCTTTTTAAACGTCAGGTGCATCTTGGTCACTGCTGGGTTTGCACTGAGAATACCTGTCCAATAGGAATTTGAATTATGCTGTCAATATTTCATGTATACCAGCAAACAAATGACAAATAGCAGGTTTTGTCTGAATAAATTCAAGCCCAACTTTTATTTCCTCCAACCTGAACCAAAATTAAGCTGCCAGGTTTCAGATCTTACTATTGATCCTTTGAGCCGTGTAGTACCCTGGTTTTATTTTTAATGAACAATACTTTCTTCTAATTCAGGTCTGCCACACTGCTCCTACTTTCATGTGAATAGCATTGTAGCATAGCCAGGTTCTATATTTCAACATCACAACAGGAAATACTTTGGGAGTACCAGCAGTGATAGCATCTGCAAGTGAATGGAGAGAAGACTGCTTTAATACTCCAGAGGAAAGAAAGAAGTCAAGCTCACTGAGATTTTGTTGGAAATTCATGTTCTTCTGTAAAAGCCCACTGTGATAGGCTTCCATTATAAAGAATACAAAGTATAATGTATGATAGGAATAGAAATATTCCTGCACCCCTCTGCATTTGTATGTCTGCATCTCTGACTTGAAATATTCTATTAAACCTCTTAACCTGCAGATGAGGATTCACAGTGGTCATTGACAAACACTTCAGCAAAGCTGTCCCACAACCTGGAATTCACTGAAATTCTGATGTAGAAGTGGAGTGAATTACAGCTAACTTGAAGAGATGCTGATAATATGTATACCATTCCTCCCTTTTGTCCTTCCTCTGTGTCATTTGTGTACTCCTACAACAACTTTGGAAGGCAATTGTCTATAGTGAGGGTTTAAGTTTGGTTTGGGCTTGTGGCATATGGTGTCCCGAGGCAGATAAGCATTGTGCTCTTGCTAGTGTTTATTCTTCAGCAGAGTTCTACTGTATCCCAAAATTCCTTTCCAAAGTATCCTGAGGTTTGAAAATTAATGTCAAAAATACAGCAGAAACTGAGAAAAAAACATAGTCCATTTGAAAAATACTAGAAAAAGCAATCCATTAGAATCTTTACTGACGGACATGAAATATATGTTGCTACGACTGGAGACAGAAATATTTACATGCATGTATAAACCCCATTACAATCATCCTGCTCCACCCTGGATACCAGATTTACATCCCTTTCTTTCCCTCTCTTTGTTTTTCACAGAATCACAGAATCACTCAGGTTGGAAAAGACCCTTGGGATCATCGAGTCCAACCCTCAGCCCGACTCTACAAAGTTCTCCCCTACACCATATCCCCCAGCATCTCATCTAAGCGACCCTTAAAGACATCCAGGGATGGTGACTCCACCCCCTCCCTGGGCAGCCTTTTCCACTCTCTGACCACTCTTTCTGTGAAAAATTTTTTCCTAATGTCCAGTCTGAACCTCCCCTGTTGCAGTTTAAAGCCATTCCCTCTTGTTCTGTCGCTAATCACCTGTGAGAAGAGGCCAGCACCAACCTCCCTACAATGTCCTTTCAGGTAGCTGTAGAGAGTGATGAGGTCTCCCCTCAGCCTTCTCCTCCTCAAACTGAACAGTCCCAGCTCCTTCAATCACTCCTCACAGGATTTGTTCTCCAGGCCCTTCACCAGCTTCGTTGCCCTCCTCTGCACTCGCTCCAGCACCTCGAGATCTCTCTCGTATTGAGGTGCCCAAAACTGGACACAACACTCCAGGTGTGGCCTCACCAGTGCAGAGCACAGGGGGACTGTCACCTCCCTACTTCTGCTGGTCACACTATTTCTGATACAAGCCAGGATGCCGTTGGATTTCTTGGCCACCCGGGCACACTGCTGGCTCATGTTCAGCTGCTTGTCAATGAGAACCCCCAGATTCTTCTCTCCCAGACAGCTCCAGCCACACCTCCTCAAGCCTGTAGCCATGCAGGGGGTTGTTGTGGCCCAAGTGCAGGAACTGGCACTTGGCCTTGTTGAAGCTCATCCCGTTAACGTTGGTCCACTGATCCAATCTATCCAAGTCTCTCCGTAGAGCCTCCCTGTCCTCATGCAGATCGACACTCCCGCTTAACTTGGTGTCATCTGCGAATTCACTGATGATACACTCTATGTCCTTATCAAGATCATCAATAAAGATGTTGAACAGAAACAGTCCCAACACTGAGCCCTGAGGAACACCACTTGTGACCGGCCCCAGCTCCATTGACCACCACTCTCTGGGACCGTCCATCCAGCCAGTGCTTGACCCAGCAGACTGTTCGCTCATCCAGGCCATGAGCAGCCAGTTTTTCTATGAGAATTCTATGGGGAACTGTGTTGAATGCTTTTTGAAAATCCATGTAGACAATATCCACAGCTTTTCCCTCATCCAATAGTCAGGTCATTTTGTCACAGAAGGAGATCAGATTTGTCAGGCAGGACCTGCCCTTCATAAACCCACGCTGACTGGGGCTGATCATCTGGTTGTCTGTTACATGACTTTTAATGGCCCCCAAGATGACTTGCTCCATGACCTTCCCTAGTACCAAGGTCAGACTGACAGGTCTATAGTTTCCTGGATCCTCCTTCCTGCCTCACCTGTAGATGGGTGTCACATTTGCCACCCTCCAGTCCAATGGTACCTCCCCAGTTAGCCATGACTTCAGGTAAATCATGGACAGCGGCTTGGTGAGCACATCTGTCAACTTTTTCAGCGCCCTTAGGTGTAATCCATCCAGTCCCACAGATTTGTGGGCATCCCAGGGGTATAGCAGGTCTCTGACCACTTCCTCTTTAACTGTGCTGACCTCAGTCTGCTTCCCCTCCCCATCTCCCAGCTCATGAGGCTGGGTGTCCAGGGAACAGCCAGTCCCACTGCTAAAGACTGAAGCAAAGTAGGTGTTGAGCACCTCAGACTTTTCCTCATCCTTTGTTACCATATTTCCCTCTGCATCCAATAAAGGAGGGAGATTTTCCCTAGTCCTCCTTTTGTGATTAATGAAGTTATAGAACCATTTTTTATTATCTTTAACAGCTGTAGCCAAGTTCAGCCGTATCTGTGGTTTGGTTCCCTTAATGTTCTCCCTGCATAGCTTCACTACATCTTTATAGTCTTCATGAGAGACCTGCCCCCTCTTCCAAAGATCGTAGATTCTCCTTTTGTTCTTGAGATCCAGCCAAAGGTCCCTGTTTAGCCAGGCCGGTCTCCTTCCCCAACTGCCTGTTTTTCGGCACACGGGAACAGCCTGATCCTGTGCCTTCAAGACTTCTCTCTTGAAGTGTGTCCAGCCTTTTTTTGTTAAATGCCATGTGATTTAATTTCCTTCTCAGGCTTCTATGAACTTTTACAGACCTCAAAAATCTTGACTGATCCTACTCATTGACTTCCTTACCTCCCAAAGCATCAGAAAGCAGTTGTAGCATGATGCTGGTTCAATATGTCAGGCTTTCCTAAGTGGCCAGAAATCTTTTACTGCTCCAACTCCAGATATTCTTACACAACACAGACTACCGTGTTCTTCACTGAGAAAAAAAAATAAGCTGAGTAGCTGACTTATTCTATGATATACATGCTGGTGAAAAACAAAACAAAAGAAAACAAAAAGCTATAACAACCAAAAGCCCTAACCAATCCAACAAAAACAAACAAAATGAACCAAATGGAAGAATTATAGCAGAACTGCCAAAAACATTAAGACAATGAACATGAGGACATGCAAACTAAGACACAGGTGGCATTGTTAGATGTTAGAAAATGTACTTACCTTTTGGTTTAAAAGCATTCAATTTAAAGTTTAAAAAAGTAGTTAAAAAGCCTGCTTTCTCAGTTGTTAGCATCAATGTTTTGCTTGTCTTTCATTGCTTTCGAATAGAATAGAATAGAATAGAATAGAATAGAATAGAATATTATATTTCCATTGGAAGAGCCCTCCAATGACCATCTAGTCTAACTGCCTGACCACTTCAGGACTGACCAAAAGCTGAAGTATGTTGTTAAGGCTATTGTCCAAATGCCCTCTTCAACACTGACAGGCTTGTGACATCGACCACCTCTCTAGGAAGCCTGTTCCGGTATTTGAACACCCTCTCAGTAAAGAAATGCATCTATTTCTTCTCTAGTCTTTAACAGAGCAAGGAAGAGGAAAGATTTCTTCAAGAATCTCTGTACAACACTGGTGTATCTCAAGCTTCATGGAAATCTTCGGTTTATGTCAAAATGCACACATTACCAAAGAAAATTGATTTAAGCAAACAAACAAAAAAACCTTTAGGGGTGTAAGTACTTAGCTTCCTTGGATTTCAGTGGGAGAAATATGCTTTGCATTAATACTTCCTTAAGCAATCCATCAGCTTCTGGGTTTTATGACAGAGGTGATCCTGAGTTTAAACACATATGTAGCAATGGAGTATTTTCATGTCATCTCAGCATGTATGTTGGAAACATAGCCCAGGCTTTGGTATGTTGCAACAACTGAAAACATTAGCTAACTTAAAAGGTTATATAAAAATATGACTACTGCATGAGGAAGGCATTCAACTAATTATCATGTACTTCAGGGTCTCTAATTATTTTTTTCTCATTGTAAATTAAGGCAACTGTAACATATTACATGTAGAAATTAAGGCATAATTTGAAGTCTCCGGGACAGACAATATTCCTGGAGTACAAGAATAGGCCTTTCAGGAAGGGAAAACAAAGAGCAGGGCAAGGGCAGTGGAGCTAAGGGCTGCAGGTGGCAGCAGGGCCTGGCCATGGTGTTGGGGACATGGCCAAGGTGATACTCAGACATCAGCCCACAGGTTACCCTAATTGAGTGGGGCCCCTGTCCAGGCAGGCCCACTGGTGACATACCTCAAGCAGGGACCAAAAGCAAGAGCCCATCTTAAGAGTGGCTCCCAGGGCAGGTGGGGAGATCTCCTTTGCTGAGACTTTGACAGCTCAGGGTCTTCCAGTTTGCCAAACCTTTGGGTTTCTTTTTTTCACCCTTTGCAAATAGAAAAGAAATAATTGCTCATGTTCTTTCACCTTGTTCAGAGGACATGAGAAGAGGCCAGCAGGTCTTCACTGTGTGAAGAACAGACCATGAGAGAGCACTGCCAGGTCCCCTCTGCACCCACAGTGATGCCTTGCTGCTGTTCTGGCACAGGGTGAAGTGGTCTGAGGGTGCGCACAATGCTTGGGCTCATAGATACTGTGAGGCAAGGAGGATGGCATTGGTTTTCCAGGGCTTGGAGGGAACCCAAACTGCAGTCAGAAGATCATGATTTGCTTCTAACGCCAGATAGAAGGGGGAAATCAACTCCAAGGTTTTCCTCTCTGTCTTCACCTTCCATGCTTTGTCACTACTATGATACTTTGCTGGTACAAAACCTTTCATATTGTCTCCCCTTGAACTCTCCCAGTTACAGTTCCATCCTAGTCTGTTTAGGATTATTGTAATCATCCTAAAATGATCAGAAGCCTGAAGTGAAGGAAAACAACGAAGTTTAATAAATTAAACTGTACCACTGAAGCTGCAGGGGAATAATCTGAATTTCTGAAGAGCTCTACCCTGAAAATGCATGCATTGACCAGCCAATGTCAATAATTTATACTGAGGAAGCAGTGAAGTGAGATGCAATTGTGCATTCTCTGAACAACCTCCCCATTGGCTGGTCAGACAGTAAAATGTCCTTACTAGCCAGCTGAGAATAGCCTTTTGGAAACAAACCTTTCTGTGGGTGGGAGATGTGTGTAAAACCAGGCTGATTGTTGCAATTCAAAATTTTACATCTCTGGGCAGGTGGACTGTGTAGATGCAGTTAGCTGTTTGACTAATATAATAACCTTTCTGCATAAACAGGTACAAAGAGGTGTGTTTTCTTTAAATGTCAGTTTTTAGAACCTTCTACTTTGTTTCCATGAAAACAGTGTCTGTTTCCATGGAAATAAACCTTTAGCAGAGAGTGAAAGCCAAAAGTATGAAAAACCTAATCAGCAGGGAAGTGCACAAGTCCCAAAGGTCAGTGTATGGCTAGAAATCAAATTTGGGGGCTCTTATTGGCAAACTTTTCAGCTGGTGTTAGTCTTGGGCTGTTCCTGGTTACTTTCCCCTCTTCTCTCTGTTGCTTGTCCTCAGATCTTGAAAGTGAGGGTTTTTTCATTGTGGTCTTCTTTTTCACTAGCAGGGCACATAGTGAAAAAGCCAGCTTATGAAATATATTTATTTCTTAACTAAGATAGTAACTGAAGATGACTGTGACTTCTCATTGGAGTGGACTTCTTCCTTTTAACTCATGGCATACAAAATGTAAACCTCGACTTCATTTCCAAGAAATTCAAAACCACTTCACTATATCGACCCAAAGAAATAAAAGGTAATTTTTTCTTATTTCTAGGTCAAAACAAGCTGAAATAGTCCTTTCATGACAGAACTGCAGTTGTTGATTGATCAAAGGAAGCTGGCCATTGTAACCTACAGAGCTTTTGAATCTTTTAATGGTACAGAAATCTGAAATTTCGGACAAGAAAGGGAAAGGCAACCTTTATCTGCTTCTGCTTTTTCTGCTTCTGCTTATGTTCTCTACAGAGTGTAAGAAAATAAAATTCCCAAGAACATCCCTGCCCAGGACCAGAAGCCTTCATGTGGTTGTGGGTCACCACCAGCCCCAGAGTCTCAACCTCTGTGACTTGGTACAGTCTGTTGAAATCTGTGATGGGATCCCACTACTTGAGGAAAGTTTAATTCTGTCTGTGTCTTAATTAATTGGCATAATAAAGTTAGCTGACATTCAGATATTGGAAGAGCCTGCTCAGGCTGAAAGAACTTCCTTCCTGTCCAATTGACCTTGAGTCTGGAAAGAAGTAGATCTGCTGTTTCCTTTTACTTTTTTTTGGATAGAGCAAGTCACTGAAATAAAGTGCTTTTGTTTGTGTCAGTTTTTTTGTCCCTTAGTGCCAGCTAAAACCTTTTTGGGAGGTCCATAAATTTTTCTCCTGTGTAAAGCTGGCTTTCTTGAATATTTATGTTTAGAGTTGTATATATAAACTAATTAAGAAAATGAAGTCTATACAAACCATTTCTGTTAGGAGCCACAATAGCCCTGAATTTTTACTATGTGTTTCTGCCCAAGTTTGGTCAGAGGGCTTGGATATCTTTTTTGTAAGAGTTCAGCTGAGTTGTTTAATCAGGCATTATAAGCAGGTGTCTTTCTGTCTCCTTTTTTCCCCCTTATGCTTTCTTTCAGCCTACCATTTTTCCTGCTTTGACCTCTTCTCTCCATTTCCCATGAAGTGGCTTTGGGAATTAACTCATTTAGTTTGGCATCTTTAGTCAGCATCACAGCCTGGGGCCAAGCAGGCTTAGTGCTAAGTCCTTGGAGCATACGCTAAACATCACCACCAGACTGTGACCCATTGAAAGTCACCATTGCATACAGGCCCCTTGTTGGTCCTGCAAGAGGGAATTATACCTCTAATGCAGCAAATGATCAGACAGCCTTGCTTTGCCATATTCCTGTGTTTAGGCATTTTTATTCATAGCACAGATCTTACAATTGTCTTTCTTTGCTGTATAGAAGAATTGGCAGTGCCTGAAAGAGTGTTTTCTAGCAGTTAAAGAATGAAATGGCAGGAGTGTCCAGCCCATACTTCCTTCCTGGCCCTTCACCCAGTTTTTCTGTACCTATTCAATTCAATTTAATAAAGAGTTGCTTTCCCACTAGAATTGCATATGATGGTTAAGTAACCTACAGCATCCTGTTGAGCTTCTGTTTTCTATGTCCGATAAGGATTTTTCTAAGAAGTGGTTCTTTTCTGCTGCTGAAGTCATGCAAGTCAGAGGAAGGATAACTGTTAAAGAAATTCTGTCTTTAAGTTAAGTAGCATTTTTGGTCAGTTGAAAAAAGTAAAGCTAAGATTTATCCCCTGTGTCAGTGTCAGACTGATCAGATGTCATGCTTTATATGCACATTGTGACAACTGATGTCTACCTTTTGTTACTGTTTCCACAAATTCTGACATTAACTTGCAGAATTCAGTGCCATTTTTGTTCATGCTGAGAAGCACTGAACAAATTATCTTTTTTTTCCTATACTCCTAGCCATTCTAAAATTTCTCCTCAGTTTTGATGACTCATTTGTTAAAGCTACCATTCTTTTTTTTTTTTTTTTTTAATTAGGTGTCTCTGTCCTGCAGTTCAGTCCATATGCCATGTGGATGCCTTAATCTTTTGACTACTCCATATCTGTAATGCATTTTTGTATCAAATCTATTGGTTCATCTAGTTCACAGCCAACCAGATTGAATAAAAAAGCTGAGTTTGTTGCGGAATATGCTCTGAAGAGAACCCTACACTAGTGAAGCAAAGTTAATAAGACAGATGTATCCTAGAGTTGCTACTTGCAACATGGGTGACAAAGAGGTTCAAAATAGTAACTGCTGTGAGTGTTACAAGACTGTTAGGAAGAGATTAACTTTTAGGGAAAATGGATGACTGCATGTCATCCTACAGCTGATGAAGAGCATGGATGATAACAAATGCAACTAAGAGAGGGAGCCAACAGAGAGCAGCCATTTGTGCAGAAGAGTGCACAAGATGGTCCAAGAGCTTTTTTTGAACAGTATAGATGTGTCACCACAACACTAAGGACACTGACATGAACGCGCACCTATGAAATAACAAGCTATTCCTCCAAAAGGAAGTGTGCTTTACCTACTGTTGTGTTGCAGGAGTAGACTTGATGTTCAATTAATTTCCAATGCAAGAATAAAGAACAGCTTCCCAACACAGGTCATCAAAGAGCCAAGGAGCAGAGGTGCTCTGAAGGAGAAGGAGGATCCAAGGAACTATGGGCTGCTCAGCCTCAGCTATGATCCCTGGGAAGGTGGTGGAGTAGCTAATCCTGGAAACCATTTCTAGTCATGCAAGACAAGAAGGTGACTGCAAGTAGTTGGCATGGATTTATGAATAGGAAACCATTCCTGACCAACCTGATGGCCTTCCACAATGAGGTGACTGGCTTGGTGTATGTATGTACAAGAGGAAAGAAAGACTGGGAAATAATTACTCAAACCAATGACCAGAGAAAAACTAATCTCCTGGTGTATGTAATAGATTCAAGAAATGTTTACTTAACATAAATTTAGATGCCTGTCTCTTGTGTAATTTTTATATTGATGCTGACAGCTGCTTGCTGTAGCAGATGAAAGTACAACACTACAGCATTTCTGCCCTCTGTGTGTTTCTTTCCTGTTCCAGTACCAAGTCTCCATTAGCGTTTCTGGAGGAGTAAATACGTTGATTGGGAAAATATGGCTTTCTTTTAAATATTTAACATGGGAGTGTTACTGAGACATCAAGAGGAAAATGTGAAGATAAAGGAGGTGCTGTTTTGTCAGTGTCTGCGTCTTCAAACACCCACCACTACTGCTTTATTTTTAGGAAGAATCATAATGGAGCTGATCGCCACCAAGTGACACCTGTTTTGTGAGTGGGCTGTTTTCAGCTACTAAAGTGCCTTTTGCTGGAAGAGTTGAGGAAACACTCCTCACCTTTGTCCAGCTCCTTTTCCTTTTTGGTCACTGTTCCTGTCTAACAAAGAAAGGCAAAACTTGAGTAGAACCTACTAAACTAGCCACAAACAACCAGAGTGTGTTGGACCTGTCCTGCTTCTGTCTCTGTTTCTGGCAGAAGCTAGTATCAGATGTATTAGAAGAACATGCAAGGAAGGCTGTCACTAACTACTCAGACCAAAGAGGAAGTCGTTTACTATTTTTATCATTCTCATGGCGATGGCACAATGATTATTTGAGCAGTAATTCGTCTTCACCAGCCTCCTGTAGCAGCATGTCATGCTTCCAATATCTATTATTCAGTCATTCCATAATCCTCCTTAAATTACTGGTTTCACTTTTAATTTGTGGCAATGGGTTCCATATGGACTTGATAGCTGTATTAGATTGTTTCCTGGTATTGATCTGAAATGTTTTTCCTTTCAGTTTGTCCCTGTTGTACTGTTACAAAGGACAAGTAAATAGGGAGCTTTCAACCATGATTACCACTAATATTTTACCTTTGTGTGGATCTCTCTTGCTTGTCACAGGTGAAATCGTGCCTAGGGAGGATTACTACTATGACTTCTTTGGGCCAAAACCACATTTTTTTCCCCCTCAATTCTTGAGCTACTAACTTCCTTCTTGGAACTAAACTTTGCTTACATCCCACTGCTCTGTCACTCCTTTTGTTCTTGTATTCCTGCTATATCTGTCTTGAGCTACAGTGAACAAAATCAAATGGTTTTTTATAGACTGTACCATCACCATGGTTAACTATATTATTTGCCTGAAATACAAAAAACTGATTGTGCCTGAGTGGGAAGAAAAAAAAAAGATAGACCAGCAGGTGAGATAAATTAGGAAGTATCTAAAAAGACTAGCATTTTCAAGTGCAGCCGTTGATTTTCAGTGGATTTCTGAGGTTTAACTTTATAGACACCTAATGGTGCAGAGGGACACTTTCTATGATTCATTTTGAAACTTTAGCCTGTGCAGAAACCCAGCCCGCTCAGGTATTTCTGGCAAAGCTCAGTAGGTAGGGGACTTCACTACAGATGTCCAGGTAATCTGTGGCATTTCTGGCTTGCCAGTGGGCAACACCAAAGGCACGAATGCTGGTAGTGCTCTGAGAGCCACAGGTGCCTCACACTTTGGAAAGTCATGCTGCAGCTTTTCCAAGTCAGACCACAGGAAACAGAGGCATCAGAGAACCAGTAGCCTTTGCCTGTTAAAAGGTGTTCTCAGGAGTCGTTTTTCTTTGCATTGTGTCGCCTTTGTGAAACAGTAGAAACAAGTTCCTTATTCATACCAAAGTCCCAGATGACTGGCATCTTTCTTTCTCTCACCTATGTTTTCATGATGAAAGACACCTTGCACTGGAAAAAGATGATAATTTGACATGTTTTGTCTTTATTAGTGGTTTCAGTCCAATTAACAAAGTAGGTTAATTCAGATTCTGGTGCACGCATTTATCTTTGTCATACATCCAGTCAACCTAAGTAGGACAAGGAAACTAATATGCTTTTCTGTTTCTTTACCCTGGTCCTGACTGGCACTTTAGCCATTACATGCTTACCTAACACTATCTAGTCAAGCAGTTAACAACATAAGTGGCCTTAACTGAACACCAGTAAAACAGTTTCTGCTGTGATTAGCTTGAAGTCTTCAAAACAGACACAAAATTCACAGGATGGCCTAAGGAAATCTTTCTGGGATTTTTCCATATAGCTCTTTTCTCTCCTCTTATGCAGTGCAGTGGTAGAGAAGACATTTGGCAGACGAAGGACTGCAGCTATGAAAGACATGAATTTCAGTAAACATCTGAGGGCATAACCTTGTTACAACCATGTTTATGTTTTTTTAATGAGGATACACCATGTTGCTCAGGCTACAAGAAACAGGAGGCTACTGGGAAGGACCTCCTTTCGGTATGCTGCTTGAGACACCCCTGTCCCGTCTGATATGAGTGGCGCTCTGTTTGGTCTGATGATGATAATCTAACGAGGAGGGAACAGGAGCACAGTGTTCCAGGATTAGAAAGTTATGCGTTGTATGGTGTCATAGTGTAAGAAAGAGATAGCAGAGCAGTAAAAGAACAATTAGGCAGTGCAGGTAGTTTATGCAGTGTCTGATAAGAATTAGATTAACTTCTGACTGCAATCCTGCCAAACAAATATTGGGGTAAAGGTCTGAATAAAATAAATGAAAGTCATTACCAAATGTATCTTTATTTACAGCTTTGTCTCCTAGACTACTTCGTTTCTTGGGAATTTATCTCATGCACTCTGTTTAAGTCATGATCATTTTAGACACAGATTCCTGCTGGAAACACTTGTTTTGTCCATCAAGTGCACAAAACAGTATTTAGTTTTAGGTTTTGGCTTGCTTTGCTGATTTTTTTTTTTTTTTTTTTACATTTAGGAGAAATGACAGTCCAAAGGGATTTCATCCTATGCAGTGTAATGCAGCTGCATTTTGTTACAGACTTTTAGATCTTAAGCTCAGAAACCACTACTAGGTCACTTGCATTGAGTTCTTGCTTGATGCACATCATACAGTTCAGCCCTGTACTCTGTGTAGAGTCTTGCAATTTGTGTCTAATGAAAGCATTGCCTCCAGAAAAAAAAAAAAAAAAAAAAAAGTTAATTCTTGACAAGGAGAGAGCAAGAAATAAGGAACTCATCATTTCTTACTAGCTGATTCTGGTAGGGTTTTTTTCTTTACACTGATTACAGCTGTTTTACCTTCATAAAACAAGCAAAAAGGAATCCCATGTCAATGATCTTATAAATTCCATTTTGCATGAAACTTTAATCAACACTGTTCCAGAGTAAATGTGTGATCTGAAAGCATTAGCCTGGATTCACTCTTGGACTATAGCTCTGCTGAACCCCACTGAGCAATACTGGTAGTGTAATAGTCTCACAGACACACACTGCCTCATCTCTTGTTATAACAAGTTATATCCAAGACTTTAATTCACACTGAACCAGTTTAAGTTTGGCACAGCTGTGCAACAGTCCTTAGCTGTTGCCCTGTGAATCAGACTGTCATTTACTCTGTTTCTGCAGCATAACCTTGTTGATTAAAATCCCAGTTTGTGTTAGCACATACCCAATGTAATCATCTAGTGATTTTGTATTCCAAAAATTGATCTGATGATGCATCTGTACTGGTTGAAAACTAAGTCTTCCCTTCTGAAGCATGGAGATGGGGAGGGGAAGAAAGGGTAATAGCACTAATGTCTCTCAGAAAAATTATTAACATGTACAAAAACAATTGTGGAGAAAGAAAACTAAACAACACAGCATTATCACAGGCCTCCTATCTTGTGCATTGCAGATAAACATTATACCTTTCCTTTTGCACTAATATAATAATAAGGAACCATTATTCTGTGCTAACAGCCGGTTGTGTTAACATTCTCTCCCAGTTATGTCCATTGACACTTGCAACAACATGCCAAATACAGAAAAGGATTGTACAATATTTTGACTTCATGTCAGCTGTTTAGTGTCAGACTCACTTTTGAAATTAAGGCAGGTACACCAGTCCTGCTCTAATTAAGCATAATGATAATTTAAATATTGGTTTCAAAGAAAGCAGCACTGGTCTTCCATGGAACATGAAATCTAACATAAAAAAGGGTGATGAATTAAGGAGGCTCTTGTTCTCTCCTGCCAGTATGTACAGTGTATGTATGAATAGAAGTAGGTTATAACACACTTGTCACTATAGAGAGAAAATGATGCACATCCACTTTCTGGTTTGATTTCATAAACATCCTTCATAACATTGCTTGATAATGCATTAAAAGATCCTGGACCACATCCTCTGCTTATGTAATAGGCATAAAACTGATAACTTCCAAAGAACCTGTTTTAGCACAATATTCTTCAGGTGAGAATACAATATTCTTCAGGTGAGATATGTTGCAGTACAGATGAATAAGCACTGTTGTCCTTACAGGTAACTAACTGTGTGCTTTTTTTATATAGGATTAATTTTGTTGAAAGCAGTACATCTTTTCACAGAGTCACAGATTGGCTGAGGCTGTGAGGGACCTCTGGAGGTCATCTGGTCCAACCCCTCTGTTCAAGCAGGGCCACCAGGAGCTGCCTCCCCAGGATCATGTTCAGACAGCTTTGCTCCTGTCAAGTATTTATATGCACTGATCAGATGCCCCCTTTAGGGCATGTGCTTCACTGAACAGTTTGCTGTGTGGATGATATATGATGCTTTTGTTGTTGTGCATTACCTGACAAGCCAGTGCTAATACCTACGATCATGAAATAATAGAGTTCTCTATTCTTAGAGAGGCCAGGAGAGGGGGCAGCAGAACTGCCATCCTGGACTTCCAAAGGGCTGACTTTGTCTTGTTTAGGCACCTGCTTGACAGAAATCCCTTGGGAGATGGTCCTGTAGGGTATAGGGGTCCAGGAAGGCTGGGCACTCTTTAAGAAGTAAATCTTAATGGCTCAGGACCAGACAGTCCTCAGCTGCTGTAAGAGAAGCCAGTGAGAGAGAAGACCACCCTGGCTGAACAGGGAGATTTGGCTGCAACTCAGGGAGAAAAGGAGAGTTTACAGCTTTTGGAAGAAGGGGCTAGCCACTCACAGTGTTTCCAAAGACGCTGTAAAGGTATGCAGGGGGGAAATTAGGAGGTCTAAAGCCCAGCTGGAAATTAATCTGGCTTCAGTAATCAAGGACAACAAGAAATGTTTCTATGTCAACGGCAAAAGAAAGTCCTGGGAGAGCCTCCATCCCCTGCTAGACACAGGAGAAAACATGGTAACAGGTGATGAGGAGAAGGCTGAGGTGCTTAATGCCTTCTTTGCCTCAGTCTTTAATAACAAAACTAGTTGTACTGAGAGAATCCAGCCTCCTCAGCCAGAAGACAGAGACTGGGAGAACGACTCCACTGCGTTCCAGGAGGAGAGAGTCAGTGACCTCCTGCATCACATGGACATATACCAGGATATGATACACCCGAGGGTGCTGAAGGAGTTGGCTGGGGTGCTCGCCAAGCTGCTTTCCATCATTTACCAGCAGTCCCGGCTGACCGGGGAGGTCCCAACAGATTGGAAATCGGCCAATGTGACACCCATATATAAGAAGGATAGGAAGGACGATCTGGGAAATTACAGGCCTGTCAGCTTGACTTCGGTGCCCGGGAAGCTGATGGAGCAGCTCATCCTGAGTACCATCACACAACACATGTGGGACAACCAGATGCTCAGGCCCAGTCAGCATGGGTTTGTGAAAGGCAGGTCCTGCTTGACAAACCTGATCTCCTTCTACGACAGGGCGACCTGATTATTGGATGAGGGAAAGGCTGTGGATGTTGTCTACCTTGACTCTAGTAAGGCCTTTGACACCGTTTCCCACAGCATTCTCCTGGTGAAACTGGCTGCTCAACGCTTGGATGGGCACACGCTTTGCTGGGGAAAAAACTGTCTGGATGGCCGGGCCCAGAGAGTTGTGGTGAACGGAGTTAAATCCATTTGCCAGCTGGTCACGAGTGGTGTCCCCCAGGGCTTGGTGTTGGGGCCACTCCTGTTTAACACCTTTATTGATGATCTAGACGAGGGGATCGAGTGCACCCTCAGTCAGTTTGCAGATGACCCCAAGTTGGGTGGGAGTGTTGATCTGCTCGGGGGTAGGGAGGCTCTGCAGAGAGACCTGGACAGGCTGGAGCCATGGGCTGAGGCCAACTGTGTGAGTGTCAATAAGGGCAAATGCCGGGGGCTGCCCTTGGGCCACAACAACCCCCAGCAGCGCTACAGGCTTGGGGAGGAGTGGCTGGAGAGCTGCCAGTCAGAGAGGGACCTGGGGGTGTTGATTGGCAGCCGGCTGCACAGGAGCCAGCAGTGTGCCCAGGGGGCCAAGAAGGCCAATGGCATCCTGGCTTGTGTCAGCAGTAGTGTGGCCAGCAGGGACAGGGAAGGGATCTTACCCCTGTACTGGCACTGGTGAGGCCGCACCTTGATTCCTGTGTTCAGTTTTGGGCCCCTCACTCCAAAAAGGACATTGAATGACTCGAGCGTGTCCAGAGAAGGGCAACGAAGCTGGTGCAGGGTCTGGAGCACAGGTTGTACAAGGAGCGGCTGAGGGAACTGGGGGTGTTAAGTCTGGAGAAGAGGAGGCTGAGGGAAGACCTCATCGCCCTCTACAGCTCCCTGAAAGGAGGCTGCAGAGAGCTGGGGATGAGTCTCTTGAACCAAGTAACAAGCAATAGGACAAGAGGTAATGGCCTCAAGTTGTGCCACGGAAGGTTTAGACTAGATATTAGGAATCATTTCTTTCCAGAAGGGGTTGTTGGGCATTGGAATGGGCTGCCTGGGGCAGTGGTGGAGTCCCCATCCCTGGAGGTGTTTAAGAGATGGGTTCACATAGCACTGAGGGATCTGGTGTAGTTGAGAACTGTCAGTGTTAGGTCAATGGTTGGACTAGATGACCTTCAAGGTCTTTTCCAACCTAGATGAGTCTGTGATTGTGTGATACGGACTGAATAATTAAATTAGAAACACATTACATAAGCTATGGGTTTTAACTTTGAATATCTCACTCATAGATGTTTCAACACTGCAATCTGAGTAAAAAGACTGATTTGCAGGATGTCTTCCACAGACAAATTCTGAAGTGCTACCATCTTTTGTGAAGAATTCACTCTTAATTTTGGCCGTCTTACTGTAAGCCCAAAATAAGCAAACAGATCCATTCCTTGCTTTTCTCACAGCAATTCTGCTTAAGAAGCTAAATGCTCATATAAGAGCTATGCCGTGACACATATCGCTAATTGCTATTATGACAAAGAGGATGCACTATTTGATGATCCTGTCCTATCTTCCAACACATGAATGAAATTTTTGTTTGAAGTCAAGATACTGCTTTTAGGAGGCCTTTCTATGAGCGGGCTCAGAGACTCTGCCCTTTCTAAGGGATTCTCTAGACAGATGCTGCAAATGACATGAGGACTTCACAGTGGTTTTTCCTAAATGCCTAAAGCCGGTCCCCATAGTTTGATCCTGCCCCTAAGACAGCATTGCAAACAGATGCCTTGTACTTGGGTCTGACAGCAGAGCAAATCAAGGCCAAGTAGTGTAAAGTGTTCCCAGGATTTCTTCCTTGGCCTTCATCTCTTCTGTCAGTCCCATTAAGCTAGATTGCCTGGAAATGTTAAAATGATGCAAGCTTGGCAAACCCCTCCATCTTGGCAAATAACCTCTACAGTTGCTCTTAGAGCTCTCAGAGGTCCCCTTTCCAGGCATGAGTATTCAGTTAATTAATTGCAGAGATTTAAACACACAATTGGACTTCAAGAAAGGGGAAAGCCCACAGGAGAACTCAGGGATGGGTACAGCTTGCAAATGGAGCCCAGGAATTCAATTCTTTAACCCCTTGCTAGTATGGATGGACTGAGAACTGTTCCCAAAGTTTTAATGTGCAAACAGTTAATGTAAAGCAAGGGTAAAACTGGCAGATAAACCCACCTTTCTCGAGCTGAGAAGCTGCTCCACTGCTGCTGCACTCGTTCAAGTCTGTTGTTCACCCCACAGTCCCCAAGGGCTTGTGGCTCTCAGTCCCAAAGGGGACACCAAAGAACATTGCATTTGGGTGGCTCTTAGGCCTGCCCACACTAGTGTAACAGTGTAACTGGCATTTTAGTGGGCAAGATAACTTATGAGTGGGGGAACATTCAAAGTGGGCTCAGGGACTCGAAACAAACTAAACCCTGAATTGCTAAAGCCTGCAGGTAGTGTGTCTTTCTTAAATGCCAGACAGCAAACATGGTAAGGAGACTTTGAGGGCCACAGGGTTTCTCCCAGTAAACATCTAATTATCATAAAAAGAAATAAATCAGGGGCTCTTCCTGAAACAATAGTGGGACACGGGACACATAGGCACATTATATTGTGCAACCTTTTAGATGACAGTGAAAGCTGGATCGTGGAATCTGTGCCTCTAACGCATTTTCAGCACTTAACAGTGTAAAGCCCAGTTTGTCATCTTGCTTCTGGCAGGATGCCATCTGATATTCTCCCTCAGTTATTGTCCAGAAATACAGTATATTTCTGTCAACTGCTGTCATGTTTTGTTTCCTGAGGTGGTGGTATTCTGTTGTGAGTTATGATATAAAAATCTAATCTTTACCATAGTGCTCTTGTAAGGTACTGGTTTTGCTGGCTAACCAGGGCCAGTGTGTGATATAATGTCCTTGGCATGGTAACACCCTTTGCTACCACAGCTGAAAGCTACTACGAGGTCTTACAAGTTCTGTGGAATCTACAATAAGCACAATGTATATTAAAATACAGTAGTTTTCTTCATAAATTACTACATACAGAGAGATTGAATGTAGGAAGTTGATGAGGACCTTAGATAATCAACTAATATTGTTTCAGTAACTGCTGTTTTATGAGTTATTTTCTATGCCATTTTATCGATCTATTTCCACTTAAGTATAAGCTCCCTGTATTTAGCTCTTTGCTCTTCACTGATGCAGTTGTGATAGGCAAGAAACAAATTACAGCAGTCTCTAGAGAATATTTAAAATGCTTAGGCCAACAATTGAAGAGGCCAACAATTGAAGACAGAATCTAATTATTTGGATATGACCACAATTCTGTTACCACTAAGGTATCTTCATAATAATTTTCATCAAAGGCTAGAAGAAATCTTATGTGTAGGTATAAAAATCTCTGAATGCTTATGTGGAAAAAATGTCCTTTTTAAATTATCAAGTGTGATCTAAATTCCACTTGTACTGTAGTCTTGTGCTACTGCTAACTAGGAAGTCTCTCTGCATTTTACTTTAAATAAAATTAAAAAGAAGTGGTGTGGCTTCTAATGCACACCAAAGAAGGAAACAGTTGCTTGAGTGAATATTTGACTCAATATAAGAAGGGAGCAGATTTCAACAATTTATTCATCCTGGGCCTGGTGCTTATACCTAGGGAAGCTTTCTCTTTGCTGCCACAGGGACCTGCAAGCCTCCTATTCAAAACCAAACCAAACCAGGTTAATTTTCCCTGCTCTTGTTAGCAAAGTTGCTTTGTTATGCCATGAAAACAAAAAGAAAATAACACAACGGGAAGGTGTTAACAGCTTGCTTTTTCTGCTGCCAGGACACTGATGGGACTGACTGAAACCTGGTGATATGATTGTAAAACAAACTACCACTGTTAGGTTTTGAATCTTTACATAACCCACTATCGCCTTCCTCTAGCAGTGCTTCTTATTGATGTTGAAAAACTGACCCCTGAGAGGCTAAGTGAACACAGTAATTCATGTGCAACTGCAGACTCCCAGCCAGAGAGGCAGGGATGTCATCCCCATGCACTGGCTGCTTTTGGACTAGTGTAGCTCCACTGCCAGGAGCACCCTTCCTCTTCTGTGTGCCAGCTGCAGCCAATGAAAATGCAGGCCTGACACACCTGCCACCTCAGGTACCAGGCAGAATAGTGTTAATTACATCAGTCAGAGAATCCTCTTGGAGAGTAAGATAATGTTTTGACATAGTGGAGATGATGAAGCTACTTAACATTCAGGCTGCCACCCCACAGTCCTTCCCTACCCACAGAAATCCTTGAGTGTGGGCCTCGGTTTGAACACATACTGTGTTGCATGGACTTACATTTTCTGCTGTATAGACAATTAAGTTTATGTTTAAACAGGATTGGCATGTTTGATCTCCCCTGCTTACTCACACTAGCCTCTGAAGCTGAAGACCTGCTTATGCAAGCAATCTGCTGGGAGCAGGGGGAGGCTGACGTGCAGGCAGCACTTACAGCCTGTTCAGTTTGTTGGCAAAAGGGTAGTTTTTGTACCCCCTCACAGGCAGATCTTTTGTATTTCTCTCCTGAACTCTGGTATTGTGATGGCCATGGTTTCCTGGTGAAAGATACAGCAAAGCCTGAGCTAGCTGTCTCTGCACCTAGACACGACTGACCTAATTATTACAGGCATTTGTTCTTGCAGTTCTCCTGGTCACAAGCGGTTAGTAATGTAGTGTGCAAATGAAACTGGCTCACTATCCCCTTATTTTCAGGCAGCTCTTACCATGGCATCTCCACTCTCTCACCCTTTTCCCCAGTACACACCCTAGTCTGTGGCTGCCATACTGACTCTCATTCTGTGTTTTCATGATTTCTTACTGCATGACCACTTTTAAAGTGCTTAGAAACACTGAGTAACTTCCCCTCCATTTTAGTTTCACAGCCTTCTCACTTTCTCACTGTCTGCTCTATAGCTGTTAAAATAACTGTGTTGTGAGCCATGGGATTTCGGGAAATGGTTTATTCATCGAAAAATTGAATAATGTATTTTTGCACATCTTGGTACTGTTTGCATAAAGGGGTCAGATGTAGGATGGTGGGCAACAGGCCATGTCACCAGTGGAACAGTTTCTCTTATCAAGGTCTGCACTCACCTAGTGTGTGTGAGACTGATGTTCAGCATCTTCCTCTGGTCCAGGAGATTGCTACAGAAATTCTGTGATAGAATAAGATAGTGGTGGAGCTGGGACACAAACCCTCGTGCTGGATAAGTAACTAAAGGCACCACAGGAAGTGGGAGGACTCCCAGCAGAGAACAGCCACTACACCAGCAAGAGAACTGCCTCAAAACTGGAGAAGTATGCAGAGGTGTGAGGAAGCAGGGAAATGAACGTGGGTCCCTTGTCCTCAGTGGTTAGAAAAAAGGGAGACCTTTCTTCTCTGCTGTTCTTCTCAACTTTGAGCTTAGCGCTGTTTCCTCTGCGTTTGTAACACAGGCTGCAAAATTAAATGTTTTGATTTGGCTGGAATGAAAAGGGTTTTTTGGTACAAAAGGGAATTTTTCAGTTTTCCACTTAGCTGGTAAGAATAAAAGATCAAATGAAGAATGAAATGTTGGTACTGGTACAAAATTAGGGATGAGCAATTGCAGTGCCCATTCAGCAGTCAGACTCCTCACACTCCCTCCTCCTCTGAACTCTGATGTGGAGTTGTTCTCCAGCCTGTGGTGGCCACCTCTCCCCACTCATCTTCCTTGTTGTCCTAGTTCATGGAAATGTGCTAGCCTCAGCTGACATTTCACAACATCCCTCCTTCTCTCTCCCTGTGCTGTTTCTCCGACTCCTGGTTTGCAGCGCTATTACCCTTAATTCACTTTCAGATCTCATTTTTCTTTCCAGAAAGGTGCATTGCTGGATGCCCTTGCAGGTGAGCTCTGGGAGCAAAATGGGGAATATAGGGAAAGTCACCCACTCAGCTCACTCCCTTCTACCTCCATAAGAAACAAGTGTGAACCTGCAGACCAATGCTAGGAATTACCCTTTTGCTTTGGGATTTTTTTGTGATTGCTTTGTGATCAGTATTTGCTTTGTAATTTGATTTTTTCCTTTGGACTCATTTCCTAACACCAACAGTTGCCCCACCTTTTCTGTGTCTGGCATGTTAAACATGCTTCTGAAAAAAATGGGAGTGTCCACAGAAACATTTAACCACCTGCTTCATATATCTGACCTTTCTTCTTTTTCTGAGGAGCAGATAACTTGCAAATGACATTGACCCCCCTAAAATAAATTTAAGAACAGGTAAATGACTGTGTGAGTGATTCCCAAATTGAACTACAAAAGCCTCAGTATAGTCTTGGGGTGTTTTTTTCCTGATAGTTGTCAGATGCTAATTAGTGAGACAAACTGATATTCACCAAAGGTGACTGTATTTATTTCAGACTTAGTTACTAACCTAGAAACAGGAACAGACAATCATCCAGTGGCTACTCTTGAGCTTGTTGTTCAGCTGGCAGCAGATAACCATGCTGAAGTGCATTGTTTAAGATACAGGGATACGGAATGATCAACTCAGGCTTTCTGTCTCTCTCTTTTTTTTTTTTTTTTTTTTCCTTTTATATGGAGAGATTTTACCACAGAGTTTGGAGGAGGCATATAATCACTCACTGCAAGACAAGAAATTATTTTACAAGAACAAAATCTGGTTGCCATGGTTTCCAAGAGGCAAAAAGTCCAAGGTCATTCCCTGAAAATTCTTCACAAGCAGAGCCAGCAGCAAGGATATTCCCTTACCTTGCTGACTAACCCTCCCTTGCATATAAGTACTAGGTCCTCCCATCTTTACTGGTATGCCACTACATGTTTAAGCCACAATAACACTGATAAGAACATGATACGAAAAACCTCCAAAGTGTCTGAAAACAAACAAAGTCAAGCCTGGATTTACAAGCCTGTGGGTTTTCCTAGCTGGCTGTTTTCTGGCTCCTCCGCGCGTCTGCTGGAAAACCCAACCCACCTGCAGTGTTTGCTGACTGGGGAGTTGCAGGTGCAACTGTGAAACTTTCACCTGAAGGAAATGCCAGAGTAGCCTTGAACGGAAAGGCCGACACATGGACAAGCAAATGGAAAAAGCACCGAAGATGGGACCATGCACTTGCAGTTACATTAGAAAAAAATGTCCAAAGCTACATTTCATGGGTTTCTCCTCTGGCTCTGAAGTACAAGGAAAAATGTGTTTCTTTCCATTACTGAGGTGTATGGCATCATTACTGCTTCTGAATGCCTCAGTACTGACCTATGTGCTAGTGACTGCAAAAAAAAAATCTTCAAACACATGCAAAATCCTGCTCTGTGACTCGTCAGCATTCCACCTTTACACTGCTAAAATACTAACCTGCCAATGCAGTGATTAGATGAAGTTTCCCCTTATGCTGGAACTGCCAGGGGAAATTAATTAACAAATACTATTCAGTCATTTGTTTAAAACCATGCATTTTCATTTTGGCATGAATTTTCATTCTGGCCTGAATGTACAAGGGAAGGCACATGGGGCTTTTGGTCACATGTACATTTTGTACAAATGCACAAAACTGTGCACTTTATGCCATAACAAACAACAATTTACTAAACTTGGCTCATGTGAAAAGAAAATGCATCCCTCTAAAATGTGTACAAAGCCTTATTAGTGTAGCAAGCCTATTTCTTTGCACAATGGGGTGTGTATATGGTGCTTCTGTCACCAGTGCCATAAAATCGATGATCCTTGAGTACTTCATAATTTCTGTTTCTGTCAATTTAAAACCAGGAATAAATGTATCAAAGACTAGAAGTGACCAGGGGAAAAGTTACATTTAAGTGATAGAAATAACATTTTGAAGTGGATCAGTGACTGCACTGTATGCACAAACACAACTCTCAACCTGTGAAGCCACCATCTCAGCAACCGAACATCTTGGGCAGAGGAAAAATATTAATTAGGGCACTGTAGAGTGTACAGGCTGCCAGTGCAACAAACTCCTTTCTGATGAGATTCCTGGAGCCAGATAAGCAAGAAGTCTGTGAGTGGACCTTTTGCTGCTAGCTTCCTATTCAAATCAGAAGAGATTGGTGCACAAGTTTATTACAGAGAAAGAGAAGCACAGATGGAGATTCAAGGGCTGAATTTTACAAAGCTTTGCTTAAGTCCTGCTTTCAGCATCTAAACTACCAGCTACCTCCCTAACACTTCAGCACAAATGCCATCCCTATTGGAAGCCTGTGGATTTGCCATAAAAGCTGCCTAAATGCACAGAGCTGTTTCTGCACTTGTGTACTCTCACCTCAGTCTAAACAGCTCTTTAATTCACTAGCACTTAACTCCACTTGGGTATTGAGATGCCTGAGCCTGGCTCTGGGTCTTTGGAGGCTTTTATCTGAAGTGCAAATAGAAATTCCACAACTGGTAAATAATTAGAAATGTTCATCATCCGGCACTGTTAAGGCAGTTGGTGCACCCAGTAGTTGAGACCCTGGTCTGGAAATTTGAACAACAGCACTCTGTGTTCGCCCACTGCTGACTCATTATCTGTCCTTGAAGGCATCATGCTGACCTCCCTGTGCCCTGATTTTCCCAACTTTGAAATAACAGTGATATGTTCCCACACTGAAGCTAAGTGGTTGGAAAGTGCTAACAATTATTTCTCTGTGACCCTTCTATGAAAACCATAAGGACTTCCTGTACAAGAGTTCAGATGCAGACCTCTCAATTTCCTCACAAAAGCATTTTTTGATCTGTCTTATCTTCAATTTCAGGCTCAGGTCAAAACTGTTGAGTCAGATATATGGGTTTTGACCTGTCATATCCCCCAAAATGGTTTTTGCTGGGGAAACCCACTTTATATAGGTGTAGGTGCTTTAACTGAATCTATATATTCATAACATCTGTACAGAACTTACTATTTAAAAAAATAAAATAAGAAGAAAGAAGAAAGTGAAATGAAGAAGAAATTAAAAAGATGTTACTGATATATTTTTGGTTTTAATTATGTTACCTCTGTCTGTTGATGTGAAATATTTAAAAATATGCCCCTATGTCTAAAATCAATATTGAAGACTAGATTATGTTGTTCATCAAGAGTCACACCATGACATAATAGTCACATCAGTAGTCACATAATTCAGAAATCTTAAGAAACAAAGAAGAGTACAGTCTCAGGCTGTCTGTGTAATAAACCAACAGATTATTGTGATCTAAGTATACAGAAATGACTAATTCAGTATAAACTTTCATTTCCAAACTTTAAAACAAACAAGTTTGATATCCTTAAGGAGTTTGCAGGGAATCTGTTAGACATTGTAATGGTTCAATGCCAGCAGAATGGGTAATTTCCCTCCACACATATCCAAGATGAAATTTCTGCAGTTGTCCCTTGTTACATTCAAGATTCATATCATAACTTTTCCTATGTAAGGCTGTCCCACAGTCTGACTGAGAGGGGGGGGGACACATATAGAGGGCACCATCACAATGTAAAGTTGCCCTTAACGTTTAAGACACTATTTAGACTGTCTCTGTCTCCCTTCTACCTTGTTCCTATCCAAGTTCTTACTTTCAAAGGCTTTATTTTCCCTTTTGCCATCATGTTTTTCCTCTTTCCCTTTTTCTGTTCTTTTAAAAAGCTGTCTATTTCACAACTTAATCTTTCCCCTTTGTTCAGACTCTCTGGTGGCATCTTCTCATTGCAGTAGTTCCCCTTCCCAGTATGTGCATGTGCACAACCCAAGCACTCCCTGTGTGTTTTTCTCTGCTTATTTTCTCACTGTATCTCAGACTTCTCCTTCCCCTTGTCCTCAAGGCCCCCACCACTCTCCGCTGCCTGCCCAGCCACATCCCTCCTCTCCTCCAAACCCCCAGCCTCTCTGCTGATGCTCACCTGCTCATGGGAAGATGGTTTGTGGGAAGATGTTGAAGAAAAAAGATGTGCCCACAATGCTCTCTTGTCTTCTCTGACTTTGGTATAACCCAGCCAACCTTCTCCCATGTCTCACCTGAGCTGAAGCACAGAAAACTGTTGGACAGTTTTTCATCACCATGAATTTTTGGTGCAGTCTGAACTGACATATTTTTAGTTCCTTTAAAATTAAGCAAAATTAGATAAGTGATTTACTTTATCTAATATAACTAACTTCACATCCAATACTCATCTGATATCCTGTTTGAGTGTGTAACTGATTTTCCTCTGGGGTGGATAGGGAGAGAGCAGCCATAAAAAAACCAAAAGCAAAACCCACCAACCATAAAAACCTCTCTAAAGCAAAAATTAAAGCAAATCCAGGTAAGGGTTTATGTGTGTATAAAATACCAAAAATATATGATGTATACATACAAATAAGCAAACTTTGCAGGGAGAGAGGTATGTATATACATGCTTCTAATATTTTCCATCTTACCTCTGTCCAAACATAATTTGTTTAGCATCTATACACACTCATTTCTTGTACAGATTACAGCTGTTTGCTAAAATTACTCTACTATCCATCAGTATGGCAGTTACATGATTAAAAATAAAATGTTTCATAAAGTTTCAGAGTAAAAGTCACAGACTACATCTCCCAGCACAGGTTACAGGCACGAAACAAGATTCTCTCTCTCCAGCCACCCTCTCAGAATGCACTACAGGAACAAATGTGTTTTTCTCCTTCCTACTAATTTACTCTTGTTCTCCATGATGGGATAGAAGATAATTTTCCAGATGCAAATATCTTTAGCTTGACTTCAGAAGGGTTTTACGATGCTATCATTTGCATCTTTCAGGCTATGAGATTTTAGTAATTTAGACACTAATGTACTTAATGCTTTCTTGGACCCTAATTTCCTCCCCTGGTAGTGGCTTTGCTGAGATGTTTGCACATGCATGTACACAATGTATACGTGGGAAAGATGTTTTTGTGAATTTATCTATTTACACCTGAGAAACCAGCTGGGTCTGCCTATATTATTGTACCAATTGTTCACCTATTCTTGAGTGGGAAGGCTGGCAAAATGCCACGAAACAGTCTTGTACTAATAAATATCTTCTGATGTAATAAATAGGGAAATGTGTTTTCAGCTCCAGCTTCCTACATCAGAAAGACACATCATGTGGACCAAATCAAATTATGTATAAAAAATAAGGGAGGAGGAAACAGCCAAGCCTCTCTGTTTTATGTCATCCCATATCAAAGGAGAATTTCCCCCATTTTGGATCAGTAAAGTTAATTCAGATGAGTATATCATATTAATAAAATCATAAATCCCCATACTTATTAGTTTAATCTTTTCATCTTTGTTTCCCAACTATAGTTTTATCCAGCTGATTTTAGAACCAAAAGACAAAATCCCTTTCTGTTTCACACAGAAGTATTTGGGGAGTGTTGGTAAGGAAGTTGGTGGGGTTACCCAGATGTAAAGCAAGAGCAAGAGGGGCACCCATTTGTAGCCATCCCCTATCATGTCTCATGTGAAGTTCAGCCTGGTAAAGAAGGGCCTTTTCTGTGATCCAGGCCCTGAGCACTCCTGGAGAGGTATGAAAATGTCTTCTATTGATTTGACTCGATCACATTGTGTCAGACTTGTTCTATCATTTTATTCTATCATTTTATCCCAGATAGCGAATTTCTGGCCCGTTGTCAAGATTCGCTCTTGCACTGGTGTTTCAGCCAGCCACTGTTACTTACTCTAGCAGCTAGGCTTTTCAAAATTATTATTCCTTCCCTGTTGGCTGTGAATACGTGTGATTCTGGGGCCAGGGCTCAGGAATACAGCAGTTGTGGGGAAGGAGTGAATCTAAACGTCTGATACACTATTTCAGCTGCCTGGGCAGGTCCAAAGGGATGTGAACCTCTAAAGGGGAACTTGGCCATGCTCACCAGTGTAAAAAGAATTACTGCCCATGAGGTGTAAAAGGCTGTAGGGCACAGCTGCTGTTGGAGAGCGTTGGCGGGAGCAACAGGAAGAAACTGTGGAACCTCTGATCAGGAGTCTCTGGAATATGAGAAAGGACAAGGAAAAGACAGTGCTTAAAACCTGTAGGCCCAGGGGAATGTGAGGCCTTCTGCTGTATATACAGGTCTGTGGAGCCAGGTTTTCCCAAACAGGAGGGTGGGACCCCACTGTGGATGGTGGATGTCCTGCCACCAGTATCAGGGGAAAGTAATTTGTTTGGGAGAGACTCAGGTGGTACTTGGGTTTGGATCACAGGCTGATCAGGGCTTTAGAGGTCTACAGCTAAAAGAGGTGAAGGTAAGTAATGAGTGCTAGTCATCTCCCCAGTGTGGACTTGTAAGTATCAGTGCAGTCCCTCAGGGTGCCTGAGCCACAAGCTGCTTCTCTGAGCCAGCCAGCTGTGGGCAGCAGGGTCTCTGTGGAGAAGCCAGGTGAAGAGGTCTGCTGTCTGGTTCCCTTCTTTCCAGACGTGTCTTTTATGTTGAACATGAAACAAAAGGCTGTTAAGACTGGTGCTGCCCTCTGGGTGCCTCCTGGGAATCCTACCCTACTGCCTTATTTCACTGCCCTGTGGCCTATTTCCTAGGGGTACAATGCAGAGCTCATGGCCCAGACAATCTCCTCTTGTCTTGCCCTTCTACAGGCAGCTGTTCTCTTGGCTTGCAGAGCTGGTATTTATCCTCCATAACAAAACAAGAAATGTGTCCACCTTGGCCTCTGTCCAGTAGCAGTGATGAGATCTGTGGTGGGTACAGCTGGAGGTCAGGCAGTGATGATGGGGAGAAAGGCCATTTTTAAAACATAAATTATACTGTGTGCGGCTCCCTCAGCGTCTCTGTCTTCATGCCTGTATTTCTGAAAGACCATAACCATCTTATTGTTTCCATCTCTACAGCAATTCCATTCTTTCTCTCGCTCTTTCTTCCGCACTTAACTGATCCACAAGCTGGAAGTTATTTGGCCTTTAGTGCTCCCTTGGAAGTGTTATTTGGTTATGCTTCATCTGAATTAGAGATACTGTACTTGATTTTATATGATTTGAGTTTTTTCTCTATCTGACCTGCTTTCTTCTGGAACAAAGCCTCAACCTGAAATGCCCAAACTGGAAGGACACAAAGACCTGATGCAATGGAGATAATATGAATCTGCTGAAGCTGAAACAAAACCAAACACTGATCATGGTTGTCCTGGTGGTGATCCCTTTCTTCTTCTCACAAATAACAAATTTGCCTCCTGTAACATTTTTTCTTTTCTGCTGTCTTTACTCCTGCCAGTTCAAAAGACAGTTTCCTGTTTTGACATAAATGCTGGATATGCATCCCTTGCTGCCACTATATCAAAATTCTTGTCTCAGACAGAAATCAGAGAGTAGGTCTGTGACACAACTACCTCACATCTACCGTTTTGCTGTGTATACCTCCTCTGCTTTCCACCTGCAGCCTGCCGTGGCTAGACAGGCCCCTTTGCCAGCTTAACCTCAAAACCACAAAGAGACACCTCAAATTACTGACATGGGTGTCTACAGTTCTCCACTAGACTTGTTGATGCTGAGCTAACTAAATGACTCTTCATCATCTATTTCCCCTCAGACCACTGAGCTTTGAAATAACAAGAGGTTTTGTTAAAAGATACTGGATTCCTCAAGACACTCCATCTTGGCCTGAAATGAAAAGCAAAGGGAGCTGAATAACTAATTTTGGCCTGTAGATCCATGTGAGGCTAGAGAGACAGGGCTGAGTATGGAAAATCAAGTCACTGTATAAACATTAACAGCTCTGTCATATCTGTTGGAACAAGTTCACTGAGGTCATGGATTAACACACAAGGTTTTCCTATTCCACAATGAATTTTTATTTAACAAGACTGTGCATATGTGTGTGTGTTTTCAGGAAAAAGAAAAAAAAAAAAAAAAGTAATTTCCAGGTTAAGAAACTGGAAACTCAGGAAATGAAAGCCTTTGTTCTTGGACCTTACTTACAGCATCAAACAGATGATTCCTTCTACTCTAACTTGCCACAACTTCTTGTGCAATCTTGATTCATCTACAGTGCAGTGCTTTGTCTATAAATCTTTGTCTCACTGCTGTCTAGAAAACAAGCCCAATTTTCAGGAAAATTATGTATAATATCATGAATCCCTAGCCAAATGATCCAAAAACGAGGCTTCCGGGGCTGACTGTTGCTGTGAGGCTAAGTGCAAATACCAGACACTCCTGTGCATTCTTAATGGCTCATGTAAATAAGATTAACACTGGCACACCTATTGCAATTCCAGGGAAGCTTTCAATTAATATGGGTGCCTTTTTACATTAAAATCACAAAGACAGCTCTTCAGGAAAGAGTCTGATCCGACATTCAGGCTCCCTCCACTGTAATGACTCTGGATTAAGACATTATGAATCTGAAATCTCAGCGAAGTTGTCAAGCAGCCAGTTTGGGATACACTAGTGAATCTGGGTATGAATAAAACTGTTTAACTTAAAACCCCACATGCTGTGAAGAGAGGGAAAACAAATAGTAAGTCCACTGTGCAATAAATCCATTCCACTGTGCTATTGCACAGAGAAAACTGGGTACATGTTTATCAGTTGCCCTCTAAACACTAAGTCTTTTTAATTTAGTATTTTTATATGGCCTAATCTCTTTTAGAAGCCATGATTTGGTTCTGCTTTATTACTGTTGATGAAATATGACTGTTGCAGCAGTCTGCAGCAAGGCGTGAAGCTAGCAATAAGCTTTCATGAAGGATGGGGACATGGCACCAGTGGCTGGAATGAATGACTGGTTCCCATAGAGAATCTGCAAAAGAGGATCTCAGTCACAGCCCTGTAAGGTGGACTAGAGAGGCTGTCATTCAAAAGCACCCTACCACAAAGTGTCCTGTAAATTGATATTGGATTGTGTAAAGCATTTCACCTACAACTGCAACACTGAAGTGTGATGAAAGACTTCAACAGAGTGCAGGAGGGACCCTACTTCTGGGACAGCAACTCAACACACAGTTGGAGTACAGCTTGTTTTCCTATGCCAAACCCCATGCTTTGCTTCAGCATCATGGGGAAATTGCCTCTGGAAACTGAAGAGGACTATTTTTTCAGGGATTGATGTCAGTGAGTCTTAACATTGAGCTTGTCTGATCAGTCTAAAGAAAGGGATTTGTTCCACAAGAACGTAACCTGAAAATACAGCTATGTTGTAATGAACCCCATGTGCTGTTCTTGCATTCCTTGCAGTTTCAAGGAAGCAAGAGAGTTTGTGATGTATAAATCTACAATTTAACCACTACTTCAACAAAGGTCGGGTGTGAATTTACTTTGTATGCAAAGTATATACTTTTCTGTCACCTTTTTCTCTTTATAATAAAGGCTGAAGGGGGAGTTCTGAGTTAGACACCGAGAAATGTCTGCTCAGACTTCAGCATCAAGTTCATCATTGACACAAGCAGATCCCTCCATGGTTTTAGGGTACTGCTAATTTGTTGTGTAGGTTGGCATGTGTCCAGTCCCAAATAGAGAAGCCCCAACTTCTCTGTCTGTTGGGGGAAGCTGAGTTGATACTGGTGAGTGTGCACAGTTTTTGTATGGGTCTTGCTAGATCCATGCATGAGAACAGTTTTATTTGCATTATGAGTAGAGGAGGGCAAAACACAGCCTGCCAATTTGATACAGGTGTGTTGTGTAGGAGTCTGATTTGCCTTTGTGCAGATGAATTATACAGCCAAGGACTTTCCAGCTCTTGGCATAGGCTACTAAAGCAAGATAAGCTTGGCGTTTTGTTGCTCCCAGCAAGTACCAAGGAACAACTGTCCCATCTTCAGAAGCTGGAAAAATCAAATTCAGAGGGGAGGTCAAAGCCTGCCCGTGATGTTAACTCACAGATTGGAACTGATTCTCCCTGAAGGAAATAAATCATTCATGCATCAAGCAATTAGGTCTCTTCCAGGAATGATGCTCATTGTGGTTGTCTAGTCCTTATGCCTTGGGCACGAGATGTGAAGTCTACTAGTTCACCTGCAACTTGAGCTAACCCAAATTCTTTTAAGTACCTTCAGTAAACCTGTGTTTTACCAAATATTATAAGGCAATGGCTAGCTCAATGAAGAAGCCTCATCAAAATCCATATTTTGGCTGAAGTCAGTCTTTCCCTGAGAATATATTGGCTATATCTCCAATAAGCAGTGCAGCCTGAATGTTCAAGGTGTCATATAGTGGAGGGAAAAGGCAGCACAGTCTTGTCTGTCAGGATATGTTCTGCTTAGCCTGCACCATGCTTCGGAGAAAGAAAGTACTACACTGCCACCTTAAACCTTAAGGGTTGTGAAAAAATACTTGTGGACATACGCAGAAGAATTCGGTCAGTCATGGAATTTATTATCCTCAGTTTGATGTGTTGTATCTGCTTCATAGATTTGAGCACTGTGTGTGAAGTAAAAGTATGTGGCACCTGTGCTAATCTCTAGATTGCAAAGGAAAAATTAATTGCAGCAGCACACTCACAGAGAAGAAAACCTCTCTGGCTCATCTATATCAGCAGCAACTTGAATGTTGCTTGTTCTATCTGCAGAGGGATTTTTGGCTTTGTTTTCTCTGTTGGAGGGGCCCCATGTTGAATAGCATCTCCTGCTGATGATGCAAACAAACAAAACCATCTTGTATCTTAATACAGAGCCTGAATTCCCAGGAAGCTATTTAGATCTTGCATGACTAGGATGTTTTGTTGAAAATGTCACACTAACACTCTAATGCATGCTAACAATCCAATGAGTTCATAAAGTTTGAAAGAGCACTAACAAATGGCAGATGATGCAAGACACACACAAAAAAGAGTCATTTGTTTTTCTCAATATAGTTGATAGATACTTAGAAATTAAACATGAAATACTTGCTGGAAGCCAAAATCTTCCATTTTCTTCTTGATTCTTCCATTGTCTTGCTGATATCTCCCTCTGTTTGCTCACTCTTCCTTATTATAAATTAAATGTTGAAGGAATTGGTATACTTAAAATCTTACTGTTGTGTTACTGTTCTACTGAAACCTTACAAGAGTTTCAAACTCCTTTTTTGCCTGCTTAGGATCAGGCTTTGACATTCATGTGAAAGAGGGATCACAAGGGGGGCAGAAAAACATGTACTTGGGCGATGTCCAAGTCCTTCTCTTTCACCGAAGCCTACTAAAGCCTTCATGGGAGCACCCTTACAGAAGGGAAGAAGCCTAGCACCAGGGAGAGATTGACTCTGCACTACATTGCTTTAGTATACGTCAGGATGAAAATTAATTTAGCAATAGTGCTTGGGATGGATGATTGTCTTACAGACGCCTCCTCCCTCCCACTCTATTTCTTAAGGCTGCAACTTTTTCCCTTTCAGAGGCTAAGCTCATAGAAAGTTAACAGGTGGAGTTTGCCAAGCAAATTGCCTCTTCAAAGATAAGAGCCGATTCTGTGGGAACTGTGGGTTTGCTTCCTTTTTTATTTTTATTTTTTTTTTTCCTGGAAATAGGGAAGCTTTTAAATTAAACAGATTAAGCTTTAGTTAACTAAATGGAAATGACAGAATCTGAAATGTTACCCTAGAGCAACTCTGTTATTTTTATTCAAAAATCTAGCTGCCATCTGCATTATGTGATAGAGAAAGAGCTGTCTCAGTCCACCTGAAGAGGTGAAACACACATACACTTAGAGTAGTTTAGGGCCTCAGCCTGTTCTGACAATGTTTAGGAAAAAAGAACATAATTTAAAACTTCTGCCAAACACAAATATCCCAAGTAGTGTATCTATGTTGTGTGGATTTTAAATACTGCTTCATGACTCTATACTGGTAAACAGAAGTCTGCCTTGTTCTGGCCAAAGCCTTTATACTTAGTGCAAAACCTCCTAACCAGGCTGTGTGCTTCCGAGGCAGGACCCACAGAGCTCATGGCTGCCTGACTGCAGGGCAGCATCATAGGAGGCAGCACTGCATGTGACCTTCCATGGTGTAATCTCTGTAACTACTTGCTGGTCTACATTCCATTCTCTAGGGTAGCTGGCTTGCTGGGACCATAACTCTGTTTATTTCTTACTTTTTTCTTTTCTTCCTGATGACTAAAACCCATGCACGGGACACTCAGCAGTGAAGAGTTAAACTAGGAACCTAGTTAGACTGCAGGCTAATGCCATCTGCCCTGCCGGATGCTTCCAATGCATCTGGGTGAGATCAGGGAAGGGGACCTAAGAGTCTGGCATCCCAGTCCCATGGCTGCACAATGCACTGCAGTCCTTACTTTCTTCTGTCTATACCTCCTTGGTTACCTACTGGGATCTAAGAGCTTGACCTAAGCATGCTAATTGTTTAGCAAGGGAACACTCTGGAAGGACGTTTTAATGGCTGTTGACTAACACTTGGCCGCAGACTTTTTCTATGACATGGTATACAAACCAATGAATCAAGGTCTTTGCATTCCTTATCCTATCCATGAGTCCTCCCATACGTCCCCGCTTTCCTCTCCCCCTTTGCAGGATTAACTGTTACAATTCAAGTGGTTGCCTGTTGGTATATTATAAATCTCTACTGAGTATCCTTGCTTAAATATATGAATACAGATATTGATGTATGCAGACAGCAGATGTTAAAATTTTATTTTTTAACATCATGAATCTCTGGCTGGAAATAGAATGCAATACATTCAGGGCAACAAAAATTGTGCCTCCCGTGCAGAGCAAAACCTGGTAAAATCAGTCTACAAGGATCTTCTCTTCTAATGCTATTTTATGCTGCCAATTTACTCAGCTACTCACCTCAGGAGAGGACTAGATTATTTATTTTAATGATGAACATTAACATGGAAGACAATTTTGCCTTCTCACAGGAGGGACTCACTGGTCATGGCCAGGTTTTTCACTGTTCTTAGCAATTACCAAAAATAATGATAAAATAAGAGTATAGTCAATCTATGACTCTATTCATTAACTGAGCAATGAAGGATTTATGCAGTATATCTAACTTAAATGAATGCCCAGACCACAGTGTTGTATGGGAAGGGTTAGAGGATATGGAGGAAAAGTTTACTGAAATTAGTAAAGTTATAACAGAGTAGCTAAACTTGATCTCTGGAGCTGGAAACTATGTCAATAAGGGAATGGCTCTATCTTTAGCAGAGAGTAACATGCAACATAAATCTCATACGTACTACCAAGCCAAATTTTTAAGGTTCATTCATGAAGTGGGCCAGCATATCCTCTTCTTTCTTTATCTGGCAGAAAGCATTCAGTCCATGGTAAACACTTTCTGTGCCAGTGAAACAAGCACCAGTGTTTCACATAGAGCGGTGTCTAAGACCCCACTCTTGTTCACTTAGGTAGTCAGGGTATTAAAGAATACAGAGAAGCACAGTTATAAGGTCAGTATGCTGCAGAAGATGCTGTAAGGGCTGAATCTGTCAAGGTCTGTGCACACAACCACAGTGCCTTTGAAGGGGGAGCTATCATGAGAAAGGTCTCTCAAGCCCTTTGGGTGACCATTCTGGTTTCTGTGGCTTTGCTTCTCAGTATCACTTAGAAGAAATGTGTTCTAACTGCTTATAAAGCCACTGTTCTGCTGCTTCTTGGACATGGCATAGAAATATATTTTCTGCTACCATCAGCTAATTTCAAATACCTAAAATCATATAATCCTAATCAAAATTATCAGGTGTAAATTGTCTATAACGTATAGCAGTTTCTGTGCATGTTGTTATCACTGACTGATTCCATGGTTTTCCACTCTGACCATTTAATCAGATCTTCTGGGATTCCTCCTGAAGATACCTTTCTTCCAGTAGTAAGACCAATACCTATCACCATGTTTAGAGGGTATAAATTCTCCCTAGGTAGCTAAAGATATCTTATAAATGGGATTCAGACCCATACTAACAGACATGTGTAGCTGGCACTGCTAAGAACCACAGTTTTTTAAAGGTGGACTTGCTGTTTGTTTCTATTTAAAAATTAAATTAGAACATGTTTTTTTCCCATGCTAGTCTACTGCTTTATTCTCTGGATTTTTTCACAGAGCAGAAAAAACAATTTGTATGAATGTTATTGTGAAGATGAATACAACTTTATCCAAAATATCAAGTCTGGAACTTTCTGTGGGCCAAAACTGAAAAGATCAGAAGTATAATTATGGATTAGGATTAAATTAAACTGGGTTTAAGTATCTTTGAAATATTAAATAACTCTGCAAGTTATTGTCATATTTCAAAGTAGTTAGGGGGCCCTAGAAAGAAGTCCAGGGTATACACACAAAGCTGAAAGTAGGTTGCTGGGGTAGATAATCCTATTATTACATGACCAAAATTATTACAGGGATTGTTCTGTGAAAAAATCAGACCTGGAGTTATCCATGTGAAAGGTCTTCCACTGTCGTCCAGTTCTATCCAACTGCAGATAGTGGGATATCAAAGATGGAGAAAATACTATATACTTGCATGAATTTTCTACTAAACTACAATCAGCCATTCATTTTGCAAGCTACTGACAACAGAGGATGAATGTGTAATAACTTTGCCACTGCCTCCAGAAAGGTTAACATATAACAAGCTCCACACAAACATGAACATTTAATAGGAAAGGAAAATATTTCAGGACATGTTAAACAGTGAATTGTAATCAACTTGGATCTGATAACTTTCAGAAAATTTGCAGCACATAGGCTTTGCTGACACAGGGACATCACTGAGATATTTGGAAAACATTTCAGTGCTTAGCCATAGCAACCACAAGATATCTATCAAATAAATAAGGTGTCTGGTCCCTTAAAGTAAGGTTACAGTGAGCAGGACATTAGAGACTGTCTTCTACCTTTACCAAACTATGTTTCAAGGGGACACACTACTGCTAAGCAACAAGAATTTGGCCTTAAGGACTCTCCAAATAAAGGCTAATTTAGAGCTAAGACATAGTTTGCTCTCCACACTTTATTAATGTATGTTAGTTGCTCTAGAGAAAACCTTCCTCTTTGCTACTGTTGATGATTTTTCTTTTAAAATGAAGTTGATAGTACTTATTAACCTCTTTTCTCTGACACTCAGTATTACAATGTGTAAATCAAGGTACTCTAATCTGACCTACTCTACATGATCTTTTTTTGCATTAGTACTGGTCTGAAAGGCATTCCCTTCCACTTCTTCCCATGTTATACAATTATCACAGATCACTTCTTTCTCTGTAGTTTCACTCATTCATTTTTAAAGGCTGTCTGAACTTACTTTCCAGAACACACCTTTTTCTGCACAGGTGGGTTGTTTTTTTTCCTCTCCCCAGTGGTTCTGTGGAGTAATGAGCTACAAAAACCCTCTAGTGAACAGATAATTGTACAGAATAGCTCACTTTAATCCTTATTTGTCATCTCTGATGCAATTCTTCTTACAGCAGTTTGCTTAGACTCTTTCTGAATAGCCTATTAAATTTTTTTGTCTATGTCTTCATGATCAAAATGAACATAATTTTCCTCACATTTTCAGGCAGGACATGTCTGAACACATCTCCAACATACTGCAGCTATGTGCTAGTTCTGCTCAAGGGGGCAATTTCATAGCACGAGGCCAGAGCAGCCAGCCTTTCCATACTCCATGCAATAGAATACCTAAACAATGAGTGCTGTCTGTTCTAAGAAGCAACTAACATAAAATCTCCATCCACAGACAGTGTGTTCTGACAGTTTTCCTCTAGGAGACAGTACATAGAAATAAGTCTGGAGGTCGATCAGTCCAACCTTCTCGCTGAAGCACCAGTCAGGTCAGCTGAGGATTTGTCTGGCTGGGTTCTGAAAACATCCAAGGGTGGAGGGAGGCAAAGGGATCACTTGCGGAAACTTGGCACAGCCTATTGGACTAGCATCCAAGAGTGATGAGAGAAGTGGCAACTGTCATTGCAAAGGCCCTTGCTACTATCTTTAATAGGTCCTGAGCTCTAGGCTGCTGTTGCTCAAATGACAAGGTTTAAAGTTGAGTTCCACGGCTTAAAGTGAGCTTGCTAGCAAGTCTGACACAAAAAAGCAATAGACATTAGATGTAATATCAGAATATAGTAAAACATATTTTAAGGTAATCATCCTGATGGCTTCATCTGTGACAGAATTCTGTGAAAGCTGACACAGCACACACAGGGGTTGGGGTCTGACAGGGAACATCATCTGTTAGTAGTGATTGAAAAAGCTGCTGGAATACAGACAGTGGTAAAGATGGGCTAGGAAATGTACCAGCAACCATCCTGCCTTGATTCTGCCTCTATTGCACAATGTAGCTGCCTGGTCTTAAGGTTCCATAGGGATAGCTTAAAAATGTCTTTTAAAATGAAAACATGGGACTTTGTTCACTCTTACTTCAACATATGTGTTCTGGGGGAAAGGACCATGTGTGAAAGCCAAAAGGAAGGAAGAACATTCCCATGAAATGTAAAGAGAAATAAAGAAGATATCTCAGACTGGACTAAGTGTTCTGGTTAGTTTAGTATTATAGGCATCAGGCATACCAGATACTTAGACAATATGTGAATACATTAACTAATACAATGGCTGACAAACCTAACTGTGTGTTGTGATCACTTTTGTGCTAAAGCATGCAGTAGCAAGCTTTATGCCACTGGTGTATCTACTACAGTGTAATATATGGATAAGCAAGTTGCTGGTTTTAGTGGTGTTAAAGTAGTGCTTTTAGTACTTACACACTTAGCAAAGCAATCTGAAAATGGAGATAAGCATGTCTAACATAAGAATTTAAATCCACACCAGAACTCCCATCAGTGCAAATGCTGGGTTGCCCTATCCTCTCTTCAAGGGGTCACAACAGAGCAGCGTGCTGGTAATTTGGCCTTATGTATGAGGTGTTCTGAATCAATTTCAAGACTAAGAATGTTAAGGTTGATTTCCTGGGCATGTCTTTCATGGAGTTAGTCTTCTCTTTTGTCATTTAAAATGCCTGGCAGGAGATGTGAAGTCCTACCACTTCTGCAGGACCGTAGTTCTTCAGAATAGAATGACACAGAAACACCAGCATTTCATTTCAGTGTTTGCCCACAGATATATTTGATAATGCTAAAGTGTAACTGCTCTGTTAGCTCTAATAGTTCAGCTACACCTAAAATAAAACAGTATTTTTATTCTGAAGTTCTTTGAGCCTAGTAGAAAAAGTAGAAAAAGGTCAACATGTCCCAGTTTGGTATGGACATCCAACCTGAAACATTACAAGTGCTGCTCTGCCTGGACTGTCTGCTACACAGCAAAAACCGGACTTTAAAATACTGAAAATTAGTTGGATGAATAATAATTGACAAAACAAAGTCCGGATAAGCTTTGTTAAAATGTCAGTAAGTTGTTAAAATGGGCTGGTAATGTGAAGCTATGCAGTATGTGCTTATGATCAGACAAACAATGTTATAGAAATAACCTAAGCTCTATCTTTTCTTTTATCTTGAAAATATTTCATCTACTTTTATTACTACATCTGAAAACACTAGAACCAAAATGATTAAACAATCTCATGCTTCATTGGGATTACAAATATGAATGTCAAAAAATGCAAGCAGGATTACTTGGATCAAGAACACATTGGTACTAGGACTACATACACTACGCTCATATTTTTTGCTTTTGGTATTATCTATTGATAGAACCTTTGATGGAAAAAAACCCTGAACCATAACCTTGGTCTATCTGTTTCTCTCTCTTTCTTAAACATGGGGTAACTGTACCTTTCCCTGAAACACTGACACATTGGAGGTTATAAGGAAAGACTAACCAGAAGAAATGCTCCATGATATTGGCTTGCACAACTCATCCAGCTGACCTTGGCAGAAAGTGCAGAGATCCCCTGCACTCATGGAATATTAACACAAGATGTGCAATGTGGCCAGAGTAGTGGGTCAAAAATTTTTAATCCACAAAGCATCTTCATTTGACCATATTTCATACAAACATCTGTAATACAGAAGTGCTTTGGTCAAGACAGAAATAAGATCATCTGTTCAAATTAATGTATCTCCAGGTGAAATCCCCTGGCTTTGTAAACACAAACTGAACAGTCTCAAACATCCCACACATTATCAGCATGTAAAGTTCAAGTTAGGAGTTATAAAACTTCCATTTCTTTTCAGTTCAGTCATCCAGTTTGAAATAAATCTGGACAGTACAAAGCCAAAATGCCAATTCCTGTGCACTAGTTTCCAGCTCCACTGCACTGCAAAAGGAAATTCCATGTTCTAGGAAAAAAACTTATCCAAAGGCTTGGATCAGAAGTACTCTAGCAACAAGCATAGAGCTGTATAAAGTATGAAACCAGTAAAGTAGCTCTTCAAAACAACCTTTGCACTGCTTCTCATTTCCTGAATACAGTTGTTCTACAATGATATTTTCTTCCCTTAGTTTGAATTTAGAATCATGGAATCATAGAATATCTCAGGTTGGAAGGGACCCATAATGATAACTGAGTCCAACTTGAGTCCAGTTCCACTTCCCATAAACTAGTATAATCTGGCATCAAATGGACTTTACCTGTTATGTCTCTATCAGTTCTTAGGCAGTTCTGTCCACTGTTTAAATTGGATGCAGTGCAAATAGGTATACTTCTGTTTGACTTCTACAGAGAAATAAGATGCTTCTCCAGGTACAAAACTTTGTACCAAAAACTGGGGATCCTTGTTTTTAAAAACTGTTAACTAGTAAACTTTATTTCTGTCTATAAATACCTTCTAGAAACTGACACATCTGTCTTTATTCACTGAAGGTCTAATTCTACACTCCTTGTGCTACAAATTGCCTGATACCTGTTTTTACTGATGTAAAGATGTTCTCATCTGCTTGCTCAACTGTGTTTTCTGCTTTCCCTGACCTTTAAACTCTTCTTGCAGAAATGAGTACAGCACCAAGGTCATATTAAACGTCAATAGGCAGGAGTGCTTGCAGTGAAGCATTTAAGTTATCTATCTCCCAAAGAGATGAAATGTATTTTACTGAAAACACGGTCATGCTCCATGATAGTGAGTCTTGTTGCTATGGAGGACTTACCTCTTAGGAAAGCTAGGGGTCAGAGCTCCTGTCAGAGCATGGGAAGTGTTTAGGGTAATGACTATAGCTACATGGCTGTTTTCAGCCACATTCTTGGATATGGAAGTTAGTATGTCAGAGGAGAAGGCTAAGTCTGGATGGATCTTGAAGAAATTGAATAATGGGTTAAGAACAGCATGTATGAAATGCACCTTTTCCTCAGCTCTGGTGCCACTGATAGATCTGTGCTCTGTGAAACCAAGTCATGGGAGACTGTCAGCTTTTTCATGGGATAACTCTGTCCTGAAGAGAGCGACAACATAGATTTGATCCTTTACACAGCCAGCATCTAGTCAGCACCAAGCAATACAGTTTCTTGACTGTATATATTGTGACCTGTAGCTAGTTTTAATTTCCAGAAGTTCAGAAAAAATGGTTCTATTCTTTGATTTCTATGCATTTTCCATCACTATATAAATTCTGTAATGCCTACCAAACATTGGCTGAGAGCAGAATAAATAGGGAGAGAATGGACCCACATCACTATGGTGGTGGCTGAATTATATTTGCATAAAATCTTACATGTACAACCAACTTATGAAGCATTTCCTATAACTGACAGTTTCAGTCTCAACACAACAGCTGACAGCTAATTAACACAGATAAATAAGCCACTCCTTACTGTCTCAGCTTTTTCCAGGAACAGTGTAATTTTATTTTATTTCCATACCAGACTTGAATAGTAAAGACTTAACACAGAGGTCACCCCTACCTTCTATCTGTTCTTTCTTCACTGCCTTACACTTACTTTGTTCTTCACAAAAACACTACATCATCTATTTAAATAAATAAGTAAAAATACTAATTCTAGATTTTTAACTTATTAAGCAAATAATTTATTAATTTAAAAAATCATTGCTAAAATATTTTAAGTTGTCAAGCTATCACACAAATATCAGTACATACACTTAGCTCCAAGTTTGAATACACTGGACTTAACTGAAGCTGAGAAAATGGAAATTGTGACTAATTTATCAATGCTAAATAACTTGCTTAGAAAAGAGTTTAGATTTTGAACCCTTTTGTTGTGCATGTGTAGTGATACAGAAGCACTTCACAGTTATACAGTTCTTTAAACTTATCAGGCATCACCTTCTGTGCAAGAACAGGCACAGAATTGATTGTATTTTATAGCAGGAGCTGACAATGTGTCAAAGGAGCAAGAAGACTGGGAAATCTGGTGAAAATGGGGAACAAAATATTTCTTGAAGGCTTGCTCGGCAGTAAAAGCGGCATTGTCCTCTGCAGCTCTCATGATTCAGGGTGTTTCAGCCAACATGATGAAAGATTTTTTTGTAAGAAGACCATACTAGCAAGAACTGTTCCCCAGGCAGCTGTTCCTAGTGTCACAGGGCTGAATCTATTTTGCAGCATTAAGACCACCCTCTAAGCCTACAGCAATAGTACTGTTAAAGTTGATTTCACAAGAGCCCTGGTGAATCTTTCAGTAACTCAAGAGAGCAGAGCTAATGATGGTAAAAGGGCAATGCCCCATCCCACATGGTGGTTCTGCACTCACTGAAATAAAAAGACCTCAACCCCTCTCCCAGATAAACTTGTTTATTAAATACAGATTGGCAGACAAAATGTTTTTAGAATCCCTCAACTTTGATTTATATACAAAACAGTATTTTTGCCTATCCCCAAACCCCTCTAACCAAAATCAAGCAAATCTCTTCAACTATTAACCTAAGTTGAAAATTAAGTAGGGAGTGGAGCAAAAATTAGTTCCACTTCAGAGACCATCACTGTATAACAACTTTTTTTCATGGATGCACTATAAAAGTCTTCCTCACAGCAGTTACTAGCACAAAAAGTAAATAAAACTAGTGCAAACAACCAATTAAAGTAATAAAATTAAATGGCAAATTAATATAGTAAAAATGTAAGTTTAGGGTCTATGTTGTTGTGTACAGATGCAGAAATCTGTGCTATAAACATATTTCAGGAATGCAAAGCTGCATTTATGCTTTTCTGTAATTCACAGTCCAGCAGAATATATGTCTTACTCCTAAAATAGGCAACTTGCTGACAGACTAAACTGTCATACCAATGCTTGATGGAGTGGAAGAACTGACATCTGTGCCAATTTCATTTGAGGAATAAGTCACTATAATCCTCAGCCCTGTATCCCAGCCTATATACTCCTGATTTGTGCAGTAAGCAAAAACTACAGATGTGTTTCAGGTTTAGGCCAGCATTTACCCAGTTAGCAAAAACCTACAACTATGAAGCTACAATATATTATCTCCAAAAGGAAGTGTTGTTTACTAATTTTTTTTCCCAGTAATAGACTTGATATTCAAAACATTTCCAATGCAAGGGGAAACAGCTTCCTGCCACAGGTGACCAAGGAGCGCCCCCCCCCCCCCCCCCCAAAAAAAAAAAAAAGGTGCTCTGTTGGACCAGACACTTACAAATCAGGAGAAACTAGTTTGGGATATGCAGACTGGTGACAGCCTTGACTACAGTGACCATGAAATGGTAGAGGTCAGGATCCCAAGAAACAGTAGCAGAGAAAATAGCAGGATCACAGCTCAGGACTTCTGCAGAGCAAACTGTAACCCCTTCAGAGATCTGCTCAGAAAAATCCCATGGGAGACAGCTCTGGCAAGAAGAGGAGCCCAGGAGAGCTGGTTGATTTTCAAGGATCACCTCTCCAAGCTCAACCATGACAAGCTTGGTCCATGCCAACAAGCAGAAACCAAGCAAAGGGGGGCAGGAGGCCTGCATGGATGAGCAAGGAGCTCCCTACTCAACTCAGACATGAAAAGGAGGGGTACAGGAGGTAGAAGCAGGGGCAGATGACCCAGGAAGAATATAGAGATGCTGTTTGACCATGGAAGGACGGGTTCAGGAAAGCCAAAGATCACCTGGAGTTTAATGTAGCAGGGGATATGGAGGTATAAAAGAATGTTTTCTACAGGGTCGTCAGCACCAAAAGAAATACTATGGAAAACATGGCCCCAGTGCTAAATAGGGAAGGGTTGCTGGTGAAAATATGTGGAGCAGGCTGCCGTTCTCAATGATGTCCTCCTCTCTTTCTTTACAGGTACAACACCTTTAGGTATTCCAGGCTCCTAAAACCAAAGGCAAAGTCCAGAGTGATGTAGACTCACCCTCAGTGAAGGACAATCAGGTTAGGAAACTTTTTTATAAAGTGGACCTACACTTTACCCATGGTATGATGGAGCAAGTAATTCTAGAAACCATTTACAGACAAGAAAGTGACCTAGGGAATACTTGGCATTTTTTCATGGAGGGGACATCATGACTGTACAACCTGATGACTTTCTACAATGAGGTGACTTGCTCAATGGACACGGAAAGAGAGGTGGATTTTAGCAAGATGTCTTACACTGTATCCCATAACATCCTCAGAGACAAAGAGGTGAAGTGTGGGTTTGATAAGTGAATGGTGAGGTGGATTGAAAACTGTCTGAATGGGCAGACCTAAAGGGCTGTGATCAGTGGCATAAAGCCCAGCTGGAGGCCAGTCACAAGGGTTGACCTCCATGGCAGGAACAGGTCCAATCCTGTTTACCATCTTCATTAATGACAAGGAAGATGAGGTAAACAAGGTGGAGAGCAGCTCTGCAGAGAGAGATCTGAGGGTTGTGATAGACAAGAAGTTGACCATGAACCAGCAACAAGCCCTTGTCGCAGAGAATGCCAGTGTCATCCTTGTGTCAAAGACTGCATTGGAGCATTGCAAACATGTGGAGGGAGGTGCTCTTTCCTCTCTACTTGTTGCTGTTGAGGATCCACATGCAGTCCTGGGCTCCCCAGTGAAGAAGAGACATGGACATATTGGAATGAATTCAGTGAAGGCCACAAAGATGATGAAGGGACTGAAGTATCTGTCATATGAGAAGAGTGCTGGGTATGTTCAGCCTGGAGAGGAAACAGCTCAGGGGAATCTTAACTATGTATATAAATACCTGATGGGGAGGTGTTGGGGTGGGTGGAGGGTAAAGAGGATGGAGCCAGACTCTTCTTGGTAGTATTCAGTGAAAGAACAAGAGGCAAAGGGTAAAAACTGAAATATGTGAAACTCTACTGAAACATGAGAAAAGACTCTTTTTCCCATGAGTGTGGTCAGACACTGGAACACACTGCCCAGAGAGCTTGTCTCCATCTTTGGAGATATTCAGACCTTCCTTGGCACAGCTCTGAGCAACCTGCTGTGGCTGACCAGGTCTGAGCAGGCGATTGGACTGTGTGATCTCCAGAGATATCTCCCAGACTCACAGTTCTGTGTTTCTTTAATCAGGAAAACATGTTTATAAACTTGTGATAAGATCTAAACTCAGTGAAGGTTATTCTTTCAGACCTTGCTTCAAGCAATAAAATATATGTGATATCTACTTCCCTGCAAGCTCTGTCTTTGTTTCAGAGAAAGGTGTCAATAGCAACACTTTAAAAAACCTAGTGGAGGACAGTGGGTTGGGACGGATGTCCCAGATTTAGAGGCTTCTCGTTTTCCAGCTCCCAGTGACTCATTCGGGTACTAAATGAAAAGCCATGTAAGGAGCTGCTGCTCATCACAGTGGATAGAGTAAAAAATTTAACTCTTGCTGAATCAGGGCTATCCAATATTACTCAGGCCTGCAATATAGCTACTTGTCTGCTTGCAAGCTGGAAATGATTTCTGACCTAGCAAGGATAGCCTGTACCCAACAGATGAAAGACCCCACATGACTGCAAAGCAATACTGTGCTGTGGCATGTTTCCTGGTATTTTTCAAAAGTGTTCAAAATGTCAACAGAACTTCATACAGGGGTCACTTTCTGTTTTATCCATAGGAAAGGTCTTCCATCCTCCTCAGTTAAAACGTTTCACATTTTTTTCTAGCCCTTAGATTAGACAGGCCTTTCTGATGTGTCCTTGCAGTCTGTGGCCTAGATGACAAAGCATTTGTTGGTCAAAGCACACATAGTCTTCACATAATTTTGGGTATCAGCCTACTGTGCACCTTTGGGCAAGCTATTTCAGCGTCTGAATTGTCTTTGTAAAACGGGGACAGTGGCACTAGCATCCTTTTGAAAGGACTTTCAGATGTAGTCCATGTAGGACCCAGCAAGTAAGAACTGAACACATGGTGCTTTAGTGCTAAAGATGCAGCTTCTCTGTGCCTGGGGAGATCAAATACTCTCTGACGCATGAATCAATTCCAGTAGAGATAAGAACATATTAATGTAATCATACAAGACATTGGCAACATTTCCCCAGCACACTGTACAATTTTTTTTGTTGCCCATGCCTAGAAAAGATTTACCTAAACTAAAAAAGGTATAGGACAGTATTGGCAAAATTATTAGGAAGAGGGGACATAAATAACTTTGACTTGCTTAGTATAGTAAAACCTTTGTTTTGCTAGACATTATTAGATCTGTAGAGAAATACACAGGAAAGAAGGAGGAGAGGTGAATAAAAAAAGAGGGAGAAGAAATCAATTAACTAATGTTGGCATGGGAACAAATGGGCAGTGCCTGCAAAACTAAACCAGAAATGAAAGGTTTCTCCATTCCAGGGAAGTTAGGTTGTGTGTGCTTAGGCTAATAGCATAACGAGATCACAGGGAAGCACCTGGTTGCTTTATAAGTAGTATTGCATGATGTGGTTACTGGTGATACCTGGGATGGTTCTCAGTGACAAGAGAAAATGTGTTATGGAGCTGTATTTTCTGCCCCCCTGCTTCTCCTGGTTTCTATTCCTTCTCATTCCCCACATCACACCAGCCTCCAACCTTCCCCTGATGTCAGTAACAACACTGACCTGAGCAAACGTAAAATGGGGGCATCCAGACCCCTGCTGTATTAAAGACCACTGTGTGGTAACATTTTTTATTAGCCTGCTCTAGAAATTACTTGGGCAAGGGAGGTACAGAACTACTTGAAAGAACCTTGTAAGTACTATAATGACTTGAAACAAATGGTGAAAGCTTTTAACTGTAATTAAATCCACTGGAAAAGTAATTTTTAAATGTCTCATCCAGAAGAAAAAACATTTATGTGTATGTTTTGTCAGTGCCAAATTATTTCCACTAATCCTTATGAAACAGTCTTGTGGGATGACTGGGATTTTACTTTCCCAGTTGATAAAATAAAAAGCAGATGAGATAAATGTAGCTGCCACAGATGTGGCTGCTATTTCTTCATAATCTGCCTGCCTTTGAGCAAACTGCAACATAGATGGTGAGATGCTGGATCCTGTCCAATAATGAAAAACTTTCCTCAAAGCTACAGTATGCTTTCAAGCTGCAAATGTAGTCTGGCCTCTGAAAAAAATGCATTCACAATCTTGTTTAACTCTGTCATTGCTGGCTTTACAGTAGTCAAGGTCTGTGACTTGTATGGAAAGAAATATGCACTTCCCTCTGCCTTCACCCCAAACAGCCAGGACGCTGGCCATCAATGGCAGTTATGTGGTGCAGTGTCTGAAGAGCCTGTTCATGTAGCCCATGTGCTGTGGGAAACCCAGAAGCTCACAATTCCATCCCTGCCCAAAAAGAGGAGAAGGTGATGAGAAGATGAGAGTCTGGAGATTAAGGGGATAGAGCAGTGGAAGCATAGTGGACATATCTATATAAATTCAACGATCATATGGGAGGGCCAGTGAATGAAAGGGGGGAGCATCTCCCTTTCCAACTTAATACAAAAATTAGAAAACAGGAAAACTTCTTAAACACTTTGAAACAAGCTCAATTTATACATTTCTTTTTTCAGATGACACTTAAAGGCTTACCTATAGAACAGTCAGTAAACATTCAGTTTAAACACTTTTTAAACCTGGATTAAAATTAACAAAGGTAATTTGATATTTCCTGCACTTTATAAATTAGCAGATTAGCATCTCAGCATCCTTTTCCTGTCTGAGTGCCAGCACCCAACTGAGGAATGATTCAAAGGAAAGTGTAGAAGCTCCATTAATTGGCAATTATGGATCAAGCTGCCCAGTGGGAAGTTTCGTCTTCACTGCCGTCATTTAATAGTTGGGCTACACTCCTAAGAGCAGGTGTTTATCGATGTATCTCTGCTTCCACAGGCTGTGCCAGAAATTCAGAAAATTTGTTTTCTTAACCTTGTTGAATGGTCTTCATTATCTTCTTTACTAGACCTCCCTGGCTGCAGTCATGATGGAAATGGTATGGAAGAAACCCAGCTCAGCAGCCCTGCCCAAGAGAAACATGCTCCCTCCTATTAAGCCAGCTGTGGAAGTGCTGGAGATCTGAGCAGCTGGAGCACCTGTTTACTCTGCCTCTACAGGATCACATAATGGTTGAAGATGGAAGGGAGTCTGTCTAGAGGACATCTAGTCCACCCTCCTTGCTCAAAGCAGGGTCAGCTCAAGCAGGTTGCTGAGAGCTGTCTCCAGCAGGATTTTGCATTCCTCCACCGGTGTAGACTCCACAACCAAGGACATCAGACAGCTCCCTCACCACTCAGTGCATCCCATCAGATTTGTGTAAGTTCCATTTGATTAATGCTTCCTAACCTGATCATTCCCCAACAAGGGCAAGTCTGTATAGTACTGGGCTTTCCCCTTGGTCTCAGGGACCTGGAATTCCTGAAGGTTGAGACAAAAAAAGCACAGAATAACTTGGTCTTTTCTGTATTCTTTGCCATCAAATCCTTGTTCTATGTAGTCACATGCCTATATTTTCTCTAGGCTACCCTTTACCCCTGATGACCCTGTAGAAAACATTCTTTTATACCTCCATATCCCCTGCTACATTAAACTCCAGGTGATCTTTGGCTTTCCTGAACCCGTCCTTCCATGGTCAAACAGCATCTCTATATTCTTCCTGGGTCATCTGCCCCTGCTTCTACCTCCTGTACCCCTCCTTTTCATGTCTGAGTTGAGTAGGGAGCTCCTTGCTCATCCATGCAGGCCTCCTGCCCCCCTTTGCTTGGTTTCTGCTTGTTGGCATGGACCAAGCTTGTCATGGTTGAGCTTGGAGAGGTGATCCTTGAAAATCAACCAGCTCTCCTGGGCTCCTCTTCTTGCCAGAGCTGTCTCCCATGGGATTTTTCTGAGCAGATCTCTGAAGGGGTTACAGTCTGCTCTGCAGAAGTCCTGAGCTGTGATCCTGCTATTTTCTCTGCTACTGTTTCTTGGGATCCTGACCTCTACCATTTCATGGTCATTGTAGCCAAGGGTGCCCCAATGTTTACATCTCTGACCAGTTCTTCCTTGTTTGTAAACATGAGGTTAGCAAAGCATCTTTCCTGCTTGTCTCCTCAATTATCTGCGTCAAGAATTAGCTGTCAACACACTTTAGAAAATTTTTGGACTTCTTGTGCCCTGCTGTGTTGCTCTTCCAGCAATCAGTGGATTTCAATGTGTCAGGACCTCTGAATGTGATGCTTCTTCTGGTTGTTTGAAGCTGTCCCTCATCTGTTTCTTACTCCTGAGCAGGTGGTCCCTACAGCAGACACCCACTGCAATATCACCCACATTGGTGTGCCTTCTAATCTGTCACCTCTTAGGTGACTTGTTGCCTGTGCCCAGGCAGAGCTCCAGGGACACCCACTGCTCAGTCACATAGGCAGGATGCTACATTGTGTAAGGGCTGAAAAACTCAGTTTTGCTACAATGGAGTTTTCAAACTTGCCAATGAGCACAACGTAGGCTATAAATTCTATGCAGTTTTGATTATGGGTTCTCTATATTTGGCAAGATGACATCTGTGTTTTGATCTCTGAGGAGGGCAAACATTTCACTTTTCAATACCCAAATTTTAAATTAAATCCTGCTGCAAATATAAATTAAAGCTGATGTCTGTGGTCCTGTATAAAGAAAATGTGCAGTTAGACTGGATTTTTTCACCACTGCTAGATAGCCTTAGAAAACAAACATGAAGTCTAAACAAGGAAAAGAAAACAATACTGACATTATCTGAATATTTAAAACATGTAATTAAAGCACCCATGCAATATGGGAAGGATTCTTCTATTTTAATGTCTCCCAGAGGATATGCGGTAAGATGTATCAGTTTAAGGTTCTTTTATGAAGTACACAGTGAGGACTTTAGAGTGACTGTAAAACAACTGGCTGTTAAACATGCATCTACATAGCATGAGGCACTGAATGAATGAGTTCTGTCAGTACTATTGGTGCCTGCCTGTGTTACTGTACCCTGCAGGCAAATGCAGCAAAGCTCCAGTGCCTTCACTTGCTGTATTTGGACTGCTGCTTCTTGCCGTTGCTTTGCACAGACATTTCTAAGTCACACACCAAGAAGTTCTCACCTGCAAGCAGCTGCCCTAAGGTTACAAGAATGTGTAAAGTGAAGGCAACTGCCCCACCTGGGATTCCCCATATCATTTTGCTGAAGGGAAGGAGACAAACCTTTGTTGCAAGAGTCTTCACTCTTTGGGATTTGCCTCTTTTACTGAGCTAATATCTAGTTCTCTGAAAGGCTCAGCCCTAAAGTCCGTATCTGTCTGGCTTCTTGTCACAGGCTGTGTCATTGCATGCCTTTGCAGCTGGTCAGGTGAGATAGAGATGTACATCTACAAAAAAGATACAATTCATTCCACTGCACTAATTTGTATCTCTGTCCAACAGCCATAGCGATCAAAATGCTTTGGGAAAGCTTCTGCATAGCAGAAGACTTTAGAATGTCACTTCAATTTTTGTGCTTTTGAAGGATCGGGGGTCATGAAGAAGTTCTGCTTACTATGTCAGCTGCCAACACTCTCCACCTTAATTTCACTGACTTTTAGCATATTGTCATGTTCTTCTTCAGATGCATCTTTGGAGTTAGTGCATACTGGCAATTAACATCCTGGATGTAAAGAGGGAATCGCTGTTTCCAGTCTCAGCTATATTTCTGGTTGTCACTATCTCCACATCACTGTCTGTATACTTCGCTTGGACTACACCTTGTTAGCCCTGGGCCTTTCCCGTCCCACAGTCAGGAGGCACTGACACTGTGATACCACCCAGCAGCTAGGAGCTGGTTTAGTCCTGACTGCCACTCTGCATCACCACCAGTGATAAGCTTTCTGGTGGGTAGTATTTCAGGTTGTTCTAGACAAGTGTGTTGATGTGTCACCAGCACTTAACTCACTGTACTGTATGTAGTTCAACAGCAGATAAAACTTGAAGACAGACCTCTTTTAGTTTATCACTGATTTTCTAAAGCTTAATCCCAAAATTCTTTTTCTCTGAAAGTCTCAAAGTCCCTGTAGATCTACCCAGAAAGTTCAGGATAAAAATGGTGGAGCCAAATTCATGAAACCTTTTTTTTCCACAGATAGCTGGTACTACTGAGTCACTATCAAAGCCAGAGGCACTGTAACCTTTACACTTGCACCCAAACAATGCTACAGAAATGATCAAAGCACAACAAAACCTTGCTGGGAGGCATGTATTACAAGGTCAGACATTGGAGAAAATCAACTTCTCTGAATAATGGTTGCTACTCAGTGCTACCCAGTGACTTTCAAAAAAGAAAATATTGTGGCTTCAAAGAGTTTAAGAGTGCTGTAGGCATAATAATCTCTCTACTAACACTCACATCTTTAGGAATAAAAAGAAGGACAACTTTGACAGCTTTTTCCTGTTAAGGAGTTACAACAAAAGGTTAGTATTTAAAAATATATTTTATTAGCAGCTGACCAGCAGTAGCTAGAAGACCAGGATGTTTAACTCCTCTGTTTCTTGCAGTCACTGCTCTGTGCAGTGTATTTCTGGTTACACACAGGAATCAGTGCTGCTGATTTTCAGGCAACTCCAGGGGTAATAAAGAGATTCTGCAACAGCCAGCATGTGGTTGGCACCAGATTGCTGTCTCTTGGAAAGTCAGGCCCACCCCAAGCCCCATTGCTGTTTGGTGAAAGTTGTTCCAATGAAAGCAGCCAGAACCACTAGTCTGAATCTTTTTTTGAATTAGAGTATTTCTTGGTCTGCTGGGGATGTTAATACAAGAGACAACTAGAGCCAGGATTCAAATTAATCCCAGACAAGGTTGGTTTACCATGCTAGAAAAGTGATGGAAGCAAATTTTCTCTCCCTCTCTCACCATGATCCCACAGAGCCATGCAATGCACACTAAAACATCATCTGCTAGATTACCTGATGAGTCCAGCCCTCTTCGCTCTGAAACAAAGATGGGGAGATGTTTGTGTCTGTATAATGATAAAACACTGTGTGTACTTAAATAACTGAGCTCTTCCTGTTTCTGCTGGTTTAGGGATGGGGAGAGTGGCAGATGTGTTAAATTTGATCTGGTTTTGGTCAATAGTACTCCAAGACAGACTGGGTGAGAAAAGGAGTGAGAAGAGGCTTATTACTGCTTGTCTCTTCTTGGAGACAGCTTTTAATCAGCGTATATTAACATGGCTACACCCTTAAAGCCACAGAGGGTGGATGAGTAAGGCCAAAATGAAATGTTGCTTCTCCTGGAAACACAGGATATATTTAATCTTCTTAATGTAATCATGTATTTTCAAAGTATTTCTACTGTGCAAGAAATGGTTGCCTCCTACATGTTTATGACCCATACCCTTACATTCATGTAACAGTTATGTCTCTCCCAAGTTTATGAAACGATGATGCTTCTTTGCAGGAGTTTGCTGTGCATTTTGAACCTGCTTTGCCTGTTGCATCCTCCTTTACAGCAGATCCAGCTCTAAAGGCACCAGAGATGTGACAAGTTTCACGGCTGACTGTGCTGGGAGCAGGGTTAGCTCAGTGTCCTGGAAAAGCTTTCACAGAGCCACAACCCATCTGAGCTGGGAAGATTTGTGGGGTTGTAACCAAGCACAAAGGGTCTCTAACTCTTCTGAAAAGCAGGAGTGATCTGCCTTGCTTCACGGTGGTTCCCCCAGTGCTATCAGTGGGGTGGTGTGGGGCTGCCCAAACTTCCCCAGAAGCTGGTGACATCCAGGGGCAGCCAGGTGGGACACAGCACTGCAGCCACAGGTGGGAAACCGAACACAGAGGGAAAAAAAAAAGGTTCGGGGAACAGCATGTCAGTGGCTAATCCAAAGCACCTAAGGACATACAACAAAAGCCAAGCTGAAGCAAATGGCAAAACTGCCCCAGATTTCTGCAGCATGGAGCCTTGGTGTGGGGTGACGCTCTTCACTGGGGTGGTGGTGACCAAGGCACACCTTACAGCTGGGGCTGCAGGAAGGTGCTGAGAAGAGGGAGGGAGTCCAGCTGCAGTGGGACCCTGGCTTTCAGCCTTCAACATGTGGGAAGGCTGCCGACACCAGGGCTTGATATAGTGAGGCATGACAGAAATTATTAAAAAAAAATAATTTGTAGAGGTCACAGGAGTGGCATTTCCCTACCCCCTCCCCTAGTCCCTTTATGAAACACTAACCACAGCATTTAGACATGAGCCTTATTTCAGGAGACATTATTTGCCACAAGCAGCTCCTGGGAACAGGCTGACTTCCTCTGGCACAGGGGTGCTTTCTAGGACTTCACAGTTTCAGTGCAAGATGCAATTGTCCTTTACTGAACTAT